>NW_022630799.1:0-55105 GCF_010909765.2 Amblyraja radiata | reverse complement strand
GGGATGTGAGGGAGGAACTTAGAGAGGTGAAGGACCGGCAGCTCTGCTCTTTACCTCTGAATCCTCCAAGCTCATCTTCCGATCCAGGGTCCGCCATGTGGAAACAGGAGTAGACGTGCTCACGTTTCTTCTCTCCATAAGGTTCACAGGGGAGCTCTGTGTGATCAACAGCCTTAGGGAGGAGGACGGCTCGGTAGCATCCTCGTAGACAGACATGATGAGGGTCTGCAAATCCTTTTACTTGGAATTGTATGACCAAAAGGCCACAGACAGCACCGCCTCCCAGAACTTCCTGTCCTCCATCACGGAGGTCTTGGAGGACAGCAAGCAGGAGAGTCTGGACCAACCACTGACCCTAGAGGAGCTGACTGGCTGCATCCGCTCCTTTGACTCGAGTAAAACTCCCGGAAGCGATGGCTTACCGGCCGAGTTGTATTCGGCTCTGTGGGACTGGGTGGGCCCGGACCTGCTGGAAGTGTACAACGACATGCTTCTAGCCGGCAGCATGTCATACTCCATTAGGAAGGGCAGCATCACCCTAATCTACAAGCAGAAGGGGGAGAGGAAGAATATAAAGAATTGGAGACCCATAACATTGTTGAATGTAGATTACAAGATCCTGTCTAAGGCCATCGCCAACCGGGTCAAGTCTGCTCTGGGACGTGTGATCCACCCGGACCAACCCTGTGCTGTACCTGGCTGGAAAATCTCAGACAGCCTAGCGCTGCTGAGAGATACCATCGCCTACGTGCAGGACAGACGGGTGGATGCCTGCCTAGTCAGCTTGGACCAGGAGAAGGCCTTCGACAGGATATCGCACACGTACATGAGGGACGTGCTCTCCAAAATGGGTTTTGGGGAGGGAATCCGAAATTGGATCAAACTGCTCTACACCAACATCCGTAGTGCAGTCCAAATCAATGGGTGGGAATCAGACAGTTTCCCTGTAAGGTCTGGAGTCAGGCAGGGTTGCCCTCTCTCTCCTGTCTTGTTTGTCTGCTGTATTGAACCTTTTGCCGGGTCCATCAGGAAGGATGCGAGCATAAGAGGAGTGACGTTGCCAGGCAGTGGGGGCATTCAAGTAAAAACCTCCCTGTACATGGACGATGTCGCCGTCTTCTGCTCGGATCCAAGGTCGGTCCGCAGATTAATCAGCATCTGTGACCAGTTTGAGTCGGCCACGGGAGCCAGGGTGAACCGCAGGAAGAGCGAGGCCATGCTCTTTGGCAACTGGCCCGACCGATCTTCCATCCCCTTCACCATCAAGCCTGACTTCTTGAAGGTGCTGGGGATCTGGTTCGGGGGGGCTGAGGCGAGTAACAAGAATTGGCTGGAGCGGATAGCCAAGGTGGGGAGGAAGCTGGAGCTGTGGAGGCAACGCTCCCTCTCCATAACCGGGAAAAATTTGGTCATCAGGTGTGAGGTGCTCTCGGGTCTGCTGTACTTGGCACAAGTGTGGCCTGTCCCTCCCTCCTACGCCACGGGGATCACCCGGGCCGTCTTCCAGTTCATCTGGGGGTCGAGGATGGACCGGGTGCGACGGGTCACAATGTACAAGTCGGCAGACACCGGGGGTAAAAGCGTGCCCAACGTCGCCCTCATCCTGATGGCCACCTTTGTGTGTGGCTGCATCAGGCGGAGTGTAGAGCCAAGGCACGTGGGCACTAAGTGCCACTACCTGCTGAGGTTCTACCTGTCCCCAGTGTTGCGAAGGATGGGCCTGGCGCAGATGCCACGCAATGTGCCAGTCAGCTGGTCATTGCTGCCCCATCTGTCGTCTGTTGAAAGGTTCTTCCGGACCAACACCTTTGACCACAAGTGCATCGGGCAGTGGTCAGCACGGAATATCCTGCAGGCACTGCAGGGAAAGGACTCGATGGATCCGGTGGCGTGGTTCCCAGAGCAGACTGCCCAGCTTGTCTGGCAAAATGCCTCATCGCCAGAACTGACCAACAAGCACTCAGAAGAAGGGTTTCGGCCCGAAACGTCGCCTATTTCCTTCGCTCCATAGATGCTGCTGCACCCGCTGAGTTTCTCCAGCAATTTTGTGTACCTTAACCCAGCAGAGCGAGATGTCCGTCAGGGAATGTTGCCGACTGGCCCACTGCAGACTGCAGGAGTACGTGCTAAGGGACTCGCTGAAGCTTGGTGCAGCCAACGCCAACGCCAAGGCTCGGTGGGGGAGGGCCACAGTCTAGGGTCCTTCCGTTGCTGGACATGGTGGAGACGCCCCTCAAATTAAATTAAGGGAAGGTATCCCACGCCAGGGGACCACATGAGTGGCACGGGTGGGGGACATTTTTTTGTGGAACTTGAAATGTCAGATGGAAATTTTCGCACTGTGGACACATTGTATATATTTATTACTTGGACAGGGGCCACAGAGTGGAACTGGTGGGGGACTGTTTGGTGAAATTTGACAAATGTTAAAAAAATTGTAATGGAAAAAATTTGTATAGTCTCCGAAAATGTCGGATGAATTTTGTTTGAATGGTTCAGGAATTGTATATATTTACCAATTGAATAAAGTATATTTTGAAATAAAAAAAAAAATAAAAAAATTCGGCCCTTCGAGCCTGCACCGCCATTCAATATGATCATGGCTGAACATCCAACTCAGTATCCTGTACCTGCCTTCTCTCCATACCCCCTGATCCCTTTAGCCACAAGGGCCACATCTAACTCCCTCTTAAATCGGGAGCTCGCAGGTTGGTGACCTGTTCTCCGGCGCTCCCGCGACAACAGCTGTGTCCTCTGGACTGGAGGGCCGCAGCTTCGGCGGCTTCGACCACCCCGGGCCGCGGAACTGAACCGGCCCGTTCGCGGAGCTTGGATTCAGCCGCGGGACTGACATTGCTTACCATCGCCCGGCGGGGTCACAACATCCGAAGCCTGGATCGCCTCGGCGCAGAGGGAGAATAAGAAGGGAAGAGACATAGACTGAAGACTTTTGCCTTCCATCACAGTGAGCAGTATTCACCTCACTGTGGTGGATGTTAATTTGTGTTTTTTGTGTGTGATTTTGCCATTTTTTTACTATATGTAGGACTGCAAGGCAACAAAATTTCGTTCAGACCGCAAGGTCTGAATGACAATAAAGGCTACTTTACTTTACTTTACTTAATATAGCCAATGAACTGTGGCCTCAACTACCTTCTGTGGCAGAGAATTCCACACATTCACCACTCTCTGTGTGGGGGAAAAAATGTTTTCCTCATCTCGGTCCTAAAATATTTCCCCCTTATCCTTAAACTGTGGCCCCTTGTTCTGGACTTCCCCAACATCGGGAACAATCTTCCTGCATCTAGCCTGTCCAAACCCTTAAGAATGTTGTAAGTTTCTATAAGATCCGCCTCAATCTTCTAAATTCAAGAGAGGGGGGGGGGGAGGATGTGATAAATCTCTCTCTGACCCCCCCCACCCTCTCTTTCTCCCTCTCCCTCTCTCCTCCATCTCGCCACTACACCTTTCTCTCTTCCCCTTCTCTTTCTCTCTCCCTCTCTCCTCCTCTCTTTCTCTCTCTCCATCTCTCCCCCAACAGTTTCCCATCCTAACAACCTGAACTAACAACTAACAACCTCTGTCTGTCTGTCTGTCTACTACACGTTGTTGTCATTCAAGATGATTTAAACTTCCCACCTGTGTTTATTCAACTCATTTCCAGCGGGAATGTGAAGGTCGGTCGTGGAGAATCGAACTCCCAGTGACCGAGCGCGCGAGCGAGCGACCGTTGGTGAACAACCTTCTGGAAACGGCGGGAAATAACGGGCGGCAACGGCTGAGGGAGCGCGAGCGGCGACAGTTGGTGGGATCCCGGCGGCCATCTTGACTACTGGCAGTCAGTCAGTCAGTCTCCCGTTGACATCAATGCGAGTGAAGCCAGAGGCGGCCATCTTGACTACTGGCAGTCAGTCAGTCTCCCATTGACGTCAACAGTGTGGTCTGTCCGCCCGCCCGCGAGCGATGGTCGACAGTCGGGATGGGTTAGTGTGGGTGGGGGGGGCGGGTGAATGAGCGACGGTCAACAGCTGGACGGCCGAGCGAGCGTCCACAGCTGTGAGGGGGGGGGGGGGAGTCGGTGATGGCCGCGGCTCCGGGCACCAACTGTCTCAAGGTCCCGCCCCCATCCGCGCTGATTGGACGAGGAGGCGGCGACCGACAGCGGTCCCGGCCAATGGGCGGAGGGTTAGAGGGACATCCCGCCTCCCATAGGTTCTGATTGGATGTGGACTGAGTGATGGGCGGACGGATCATCCAATAGGCGGGGGTTGGAGGTTGTCCCGCCCCCTCTCGTTGCTGGTTGGATCGAGCAGGAAGAGAGGCGGACGGGTCATCCAATGAGGAGGTGGGTAGTGTCTGAGGGTTGACCCGAACGCGCGCATTGGAGGAGGATGGGAGACTGAGGGATGGAAGGACCAATGGGCGGGGGAGTTGGTCATTGTCCCGCCACCTGTCGATGCTCATTGGAGGAGGAGGGAGACGGACAGACGGCCCGGCCAATTGGGAGAGGGGGGGGGTCGATAGCCGTTGCCAATTGAGAGGGTGACGGGCGGGAGTGTCAACAGCTGGAGGCCGAGCCTTATCCGCCCTGGAGCGAGTGTAATACAGTTTATTCGCCCGGGAGCGAGTGTAATACAGTTTGCTCACTGCATTTCATCAAGTATGTATGTAAAAACCCACTTGAGAACCATACAGACATAGATGGGCCAAGTTTGGAGGGATATGGACCAAATGCAGGCAGGTGGGACTAGTGTAGCCGGGACATGTTCGTCGGTGTGGGCCAGTTGGGCCGAAGGGCCTGTTTCCACACCGTATCACTCTGCGACCCCAACACTACGTGCTGGAGTAACTCAACGGGTCAGGTAGCATCTGTGGAGAACATGGATAGGTGACGTTTCACAGAGTGCTGGAGTAACTCAGCGGGTCAGGCAGCATCTGTGGGGAACATGGATAGGTGACATTTCGGGTCAGGGCCCTTCTTCAAACTGACACTATGTTGACAGCTGAGGGGTCGGCAGATGAGTGAAGTAAGTGACTGAAGCGAGGGAAAATAAGGAGATAAAAGGATGTGAGATAAGGAGAGAGGAATGTATATGTGCAGCTTTAAGGGACATTGATCAGGTAGCATTTGGAGTATTGCATACAGTTCTGGTCACTCCATTACAGGACTGATATGCAGGCTTTGGGGAAGGTGCAGAGATGGTTAACCAGAATGGTTTAAAAACAAGGAACTGCAGATGCTGGTTTACAAAAAAGGACACAAAACACTGGAGTAACTCAGTGGGACAGGCAGCATCTCTGGAGAGAAGGAATGCGTGACATTTCGGGTCGAGACTGAGTGACTCAAGCGGGTCAGGCAGCATCTGTGGAGAAGATAGACACAAAGTGTTGGAGTAACTCATGCACTTCGTCATCCAGTCATAGAGTGATACAGCGTTGGAAAGAAGCCCTTCAGCCCAACTCGTTCCCGCACTCCTAGATCCCTCGGCTCCACACATTCCGCAAGGCTCAGAGTTGTACAGAGTCCTAGTGAGACCACACCTGGAATACTGTGTGCAGTTTTGGTCCCCTAATTTGAGGAAAGGCATTCTTGCTATTGAGGGAGTGCAGCGTAGGTTTACAAGGTTAATTCCTGGGATGGCGGGACTGTCATATGCTGAGAGAATGGAGCGGCTGGGCTTGTACACTCTGGAATTTAGGATGAGAGGGAATCTTATTGAAACATATAAGATTGTTAAGGGATTGGACACGCTGGAGGCAGGAAACATGTTCCCGATGTTGGAGGAGTCCAGAACCAGGGGCCACAGTTTAAGAAGTAGGCCATTTAAAACGGAGACGAGGAAACACTTTTTCTCACAGAGAGTGGTTAGTCTTTAGAATTCTCTGCCTCAGAGGGCGGTGGAGGCCACTTCTCTGGATACTGTCAAGGGAGAGGTAGATAGGGCTCTTAAAGATAGCGTCAGGGGATATGTGGAGAAGGCAGGGACGGGGTACTGATTCGGGATGATCAGCCATGATCACATTGAATGGCGGTGCTGGCTCAAAGGGCCGAATGGCCTACTCCTGCACCTATTATCTATTGCCCCAGCGCCCCGCCATTCAGTGAAGATCCTGCCCTGGTTTGACTTCCTAAACTGCAACCCTCTCCCCACCCCCAAACAATGTGATCTCCTCCCTGTGGCTCCCTGCCCCTTACCCCTGCCACCTCCTGCTCCTTACCCCCCTTTGCTCCCTCCCCCTTCCCAAAGTGTGAATCCCCACCAGGCTCCCTACCCGTTCCTTGACTCACTTTTCCCCTCTCCCCCCCCCCAGTTCCCTGCCCCCCCCCCCATTCATCCCCCTCGGCAGCAAACCCACTCCCCCTTGAATCCCTCCCCCCTCCCTTTGCTCCCTGCTTCCCCCCGCTACTAACTTCACCCCTTTTCCACCCCCAGACTCTTGCCCCCTCCCTCCCCGTACTGTCTCCTCTCTCTCTCTCTCTGAACCTCTCCCCTTATTCCTGCCCCTCAGCCTCCCACCGCTCAGATATCTCTCTCTTCCTCTCCCCTCCGAATCTCTCTCTCCTCCCCTCCCCTCTCTCACTCGCTCCTTTTTCTCTCCACCCCTCAATTTCTGTAACTGCTCCTCTCTCTCTCTCCGTCTCCCTCTACTCAATCCCTCTCTCCCTCCCCACTCCCTGTCTCTCTATCTCCCTCTCCCACCCTGTCTCTCTCTCCCTCTTTCTGTCTCTCTCTGTGTCTCTGTCTCTCCCCCCCCCCCCCTCTCTCCCTCCCTCAGCTCTTTTTCTCCCCCCATGTTGTTCTCTCTCTCCCTCACTCCCTCTCTCTCGCTCTCTACCCCCCTCTCTCTCACTCACTCCCTCTCTGTGCTGCCCCGGCCCCTATCTCTGGCTCTCTCTCTATCCTCTCTTCTCACTCACTCTCTCCCCACCCCCTATCTCACCCTCTCTTGTTCTCTTCCTTTCTCTCTCTCTCTCTATCCCCTTCTCTCTCCATCTCTCCCTCCCCACCCTCTCTCACTCTTGTTCTCTCCCTCCTCGCACTCTATCCACTCTCCTCCTCTTTTTTCTCCCCCGCTTTCTCTCTTCCGCCCCTATCTCTCTCTGTCTCTCCCTCTCTATCCCCTTCCCCCTCTCTCCCCTTCTCTCTCTCTCCCCCTCCCTCTGTCTCTCCCCTTCTCCCTCTCACTCTGTCTCTCCCCTTCTCCCTCTCCCCTTCCCTCTCTCCCTTTCCCTCTCTCTCTCGCCTTCTCCCTCTACCCTTCTCCCTCTCTCTCTCTCTCTCTCACCGTCCAGTACAAAGATCCTCCAGCGCTTTATTTAGGATCTTTGGTCCCGTGCGGGTCGGCTCCATCTTGGCCACACACGCGTCATTTCCGGGCTGAGGCCCCTCTGTCTGCGGGGCAACGGGCCGGGGCCGTGAGGTCATTTCCGGGCTGAGGCCCCTCCCTCTGTCTGCGGGGCAACGGGCCGGGGCCGTGAGGTCATTTCCGGGCTGAGGCCCCTCCCTCTGTCTGCGGGGCAACGGGCCGGGGCCGTGAGGTCATTTCCGGGCTGAGGCCCCTCCCTCTGTCTGCGGGGCAACGGGCCGGGGCCGTGAGGTCATTTCCGGGCTGAGGCCCCTCCCTCTGTCTGCGGGGCAACGGGCCGGGGCCGTGAGGTCATTTCCGGGCTGAGGCCCCTCCCTCTGTCTGCGGGGCAACGGGCGGTCAGGGCCGGGCCGGGCCGGGCGGGGATGAGCCGTGAGTACAACCCCTCCTCCACTCTCACTCTCTCTCCCTCCGCCGCCGGTGAAGCGTTTCTAATCTCCCTCTCCCTCACTACCCGGGGTCCGGGCCCCGTTGCTAGGGGGAGGATGACGCCTCCACCGGAAGTCGCTCCCCTCCGCGGCCCAACAAACCCTCACAACTCGCTTTAAATAAAAGATCTTGGCTCCAAACCCCAACTTGGAGCTCCTCTAGTAGAGCTGAGATACCAGCGGCGAGCGGGGACTTGGAGATAGAGTTGGTTAGGAGCGGGTGCAGCAGAAAGCTGGGGAGAGCTCGCTGGCCGAAAAAGTGTCCCCAGAGAGAGGCTAAAGTTGTCCAACCTGTAACTTGCAGGACTTAGGACTTGTTGAGGGGATTTAGCTGCGGGAGGTCGTTCGAGTCACTTCGGAGATTCTAGAGGCCCATGGCTTCAGAGAGCGGTGGGGCTGAGGGTGGTGGGTGGCAGACTGTAGGTAAGGAAAGGGGGGGCTCTAAGAGAGAGGCATCGAGCGAAAGACCCGAAATGTCAGGAGACGAAGGAAGTAAAGTTAGGAGAACAAGAATTATTGAAGAATTCGTCGTGCTGTTTAAAGTTAAAGGAGTAAATCAAGGAGATGCAGGATTTAGAGCAGTGAATCCATTAAAAATTACCACCGCTTTGGAGAGCCAGATAGGCAGGGATTTTCAGGCTAAGATTCTGTATAATGGGATGTTAAGAGTTTGTTGCAAAGACAGAAAACAGTTTAATGATGCTAGGGGTGTGGGGAAATTGGTGGTCAAGGTGGAGAGTTTGGTCCCTAGAGGAAGACAGCCGGGAATAAAGGGAGTGGTGTATGGGATGTATGATGGCTTGTCTGAGAAGGAGATCTTAGAAAATGTTAAGGGGGCCCAGGTAACTGATGTTGTGAGATTTAAGAGTAGGAATGGAGTCAGGGACCCGCCGGTCCTGCTTACGTTCAAAGATGGAGTACTGCCACAGAGAGTGTTTCTTGGGAGTATGGCGTATCAAGTGAGGGAGTACATTAAACCACCGTTGCGCTGCTATAACTGTCAGAGGTTTGGACATGTTGCTGGGTCTTGTCGGGGTAAAAGAAAGTGCGCAAAGTGCGGTGGAGATCATGTAATACAAAATTGCAAGGCAGAGGCTCCTAAGTGCCCTAACTGTGATGGGGATCATGCAGCAGGGTTTCGTGGTTGTGAGCGCTTTGTTCAGGCGAAGCGAGTGCAGGAAGTGAAGGATCAGAACAACGTGTCATATGCAGAGGCAGCTCAAAGGGTGGCTAGAGAACGCGGAGATGTGAGCGCTGGGACTAGAGTGGTGCTAGGAAGCCAGATCACTGTGCCAAACTTGCCGTCGGCTTTTCCATCTGACATGTTGATTTTTAATAAGGAGTCATTTCTGTCTTTTGTTTCTGATGTGCTGGTAGGAGCTAAGAAAGCAGCTAACCGGTCAGATATCATCAGGTTAGTGGTGGGGGCAGCTGAAAGGTTCCTCAGTGTAAAGCAGTTGCCAGAAAAGTTGCATCAATACATGACGGAGAGTCAGTGTATGGAGAGGTCACAGTTGTCGAGAGCTAGCAGTATGGAGTATGTCAGTGAGGTGGATGATGGGGATCCTCATTAACACCATAATGTTTTATATACTTCAATGGAACGCCCGGAGTCTGATTGGAAACGGTCAAGAGTTAAAGAGATTTGTTGATGAATTTAAAGAAGCACCAGAACTAATATGTATCCAAGAGACATGGTTAAAGCCCTGTCTAGATTTTGTAATCCCAGGTTATGAATGTGTGCGATTAGATAGGTCTGATAGATCAGGTGGGGGTTGTGCAACTTTTGTTAAGACTGGGTTGCAGTATAGGAAAGTTGACATTAATTCTAATCTTGAGGTTTTGGCTGTGGAAGTTAGGAGCGGCCAGAATTCTATCACTGTGATAAATTATTATAACCCCTGTCAACCCTTGATATTGTCAGATTTTGATGAGATAATGGAGAAGGTAAGGTGTCCTGTTATATGGATTGGAGACTTTAATGCGCATAATCCTTTATGGGGTAGTGATCACAGGGATAAAAATGGTGTTATTGTTGAAGAATTTCTAGACAAGTATGAGTTGGTATTGTTAAATGATGGAAGGCCGTCTAGGTATAATATTGTGAGAAACACCTGCAGCCACATAGATTTATCAATTGCTTCATCAAATTTAGCAAGAATTGGTGAATGGGATGTAATGGATAGATATACATTGGGTAGTGATCATTATCCAATTTTATGTAGGTTTGGTAGGGATTTGAGGAGAGAAGTGGAAAAGAAAGTCCCTAGATATAACTTTTTTCAGGCCAAATGGGATAAATTCCAAGAGAAGGCTCAAAGTTTAGTTGGAGAGGTTAATAGTGAGGGTTCTGTAGATAGTTGGAATACTTCCATTAGTCTCATGATTCATGAGGCAGCTTGTTGTACTATTCCTGTGAAGCAGGAACCTAGGTCCCGTATGTCTGTTCCTTGGTGGAATAAAGAATGTGATGAAGCTGTAAGGAATAGGAATATAGCCTATCGAAAATTAAGAAAGTATCCAATTTTGGTCAATGCAATGGAGTACAAGCGGCTAAGGGCAGTAGCAAGACGAGTTGTAAAGGATGCAAAGAGGAATAGTTGGAGGAAGTTTTGTGGTACGCTAGGCCCGGAAACTCCAGTAAGGCATTTGTGGTCAGCTATGCGTAGAATGTCAGGAGTATACAAAAGAAGTTTGTTACCAGTGTTTCAGAAGGGTGAGGTGGTAGCAGTCTCCAATAAGGAAAAAGCAGACATGTGTGTTGACAGTTTTCAAGCAGTGCATAGATCAGAGAGCATGGGAGTGGAGAGGTGTAGAAAGAGAACTGAGCTGATGGCAGTTAATCAGTGGAAGCTGGAGAGGAGTTTAGTAAATGAGAATACCTTTAATCTGTTTTTTACCATAAAAGAGTTGAAGGATGCAATTATGTCTGGGGCAAATACCACCCCGGGGAGAGATAGGTTGTCGTATGAGTTATTTAAACATCTGGATGATATAGTACTTGATGAAATCTTAGCTTTGTTTAATACTGTGTGGGCAGAGGGTTATTTACCAAAGGAATGGAAACATGCAGTCGTGGTCCCTATTTTAAAACCAGGCAAAGAGGCATCTGACCCTAGTTCATATCGCCCTATAGCGCTCACAGCAGTGCTCTGTAAAATTATGGAGAGGATGGTAACCAACAGACTAGTTTATTTTTTAGAAACCAGAGGACTACTTGTTGATGTACAGAATGGCTTTAGGAATGGAAGGTCTACAATGGAGTCTGTATCAGTTTTGGATCAGGATATTAAAAGGGCATTTAGAAGCAAGGAAACAGTAGTGAGTGTATTCCTTGATATTGAGAAGGCATATGATTCTTTGTGGAAGGAGGGATTAATGATTAAAATTTTTGACTTGGGAGTCAGGGGACGAATGTTCAACTGGATTAAGGATTTTTTATTGAATAGAACAATACAAGTAATGGTTGGTAGTGTCAGCTCAGAGACTGTAGAAATAGAGAATGGAACCCCGCAGGGAAGTGTTATCAGTCCAGTTTTATTTAATATCATGATAAACGACATATTTTGTAAATTAGAGAGAGGATTTGGTCTGTCTTTGTTTGCAGATGACGGGGCCATCTGGAAAAGAGGTCGTAATGTAGAGTTTGTTTTAAAACAGATTCAAAGAGTGTTAGTGTCTGTAGAGGAATGGGGGAACACATGGGGCTTTAAAATCTCTGCCTCTAAGACTAAATATATGGTATTTGGTTTTAAAAGAAAGTTACCTAAGTTAGGGCTGTATATGTATGGGTCTCTATTGGAGAAGGTAAAGGTTTTTAAGTTTTTGGGTGTTTGGTTTGAAGAGCGTATGACTTGGGCTGTGCATGTAGGTAAAATTGTGTTGAAGTGTGGAAAAGTTCTGAATGTTATGAGAAGTCTGGTTGGGTGTGAGTGGGGGGCCAACAGGGAGACAATGCTGCTAATTTATCAGGCCATGATCAGATCTTCTCTTGACTATGGGTGTTTTGTGTATGGGTCTGCGTCTAAAACTGTTCTGGCTAGGCTAGATGTGTTGCAGGCAAAGGCTTTGAGGCTTTGCTGTGGAGCCTTCAGGACTTCCCCAGTCCCTGCCCTGATTGTTGAAATGGGAGAAATGCCCTTATGGTTAAGGCGCATTAAGCTAGGGTTACATTACTGGGCTAAACTTTGTGGGTGTAATGATACCTTCCCAGCAAGGTGTTTGTTGCAAGAGGTTGATGATGGTAACAAATATAACACATTTTTTGTCATTATAAATCAGTGGGCTAAGAAGCTGGGTTTGGAACAAGGGGGTATTATAGAGCATACAATAAGGCTACCTGTGCCCTATTGGGTTCTTCCTGAACTGTTTATTGAGCTTGCTTTTCTTCAGGAAAAAGATAAGCGCGAGGTGACTCCAAGAATAGTGGAATATCTTAATTCAATCAGTGAGAGCACTTTGATTGTTTTTACAGATGGATCTAAAGATCCAGTTAGTGGGAGAGCTGGGTTTGGAGTGTATGTGGAGCAGCTTGGGTTGAAGATTGGCCGGCGCATTTCTGATGGAAGCTCTGTTCTCACGACTGAATTAATGGCAATTCAATGGGCTCTATGGTGGATTGAGGAAGCCAGTTTTAGTGAAGTCATTATCTGTTCTGATTCTGCAGCTGCTCTTGAAACTTTAAGAGTAGGGAAATCTAAAGCTCGTCCTGACATTCTAAATGAAATCATGAGTGTGTTTTCTAGAATTGGGTTTGCGTGTACCATCACTTTTTGCTGGGTTCCCGGGCATGCTGGGGTGAGGGGGAATGAGCAGGTGGACCTCATAGCAAAGGAGAGTTTAAGAAGAGAAATAGATATCCATGTATTATTGGGGAGAGTGGAACTGAGAGAAATAATTAAAGAGGGCTTAACAAAAGAATGGCAGAGAGGATGGGAAATGGAAGTCAGGGGTAGGCACTACTTTTCTATACAATCTGAAGTTAGGAAAATATGTTTCTGCACATCTTTGTCCCGTAGGGACTCAGTTAAACTGTGTAGATTGAGGTTGGGACACTGTGGGTTAAATTACTATTTGTGCATTGTAGGGAAACATGTTTCTGGCTTGTGTGAATGTGGGAGTAATGAGACAGTTAAGCATGTTTTCCTAGAATGTAAAAAGTACAGGGTAGAAAGAGAAGTATTGTTTGTTAGACTGACAGGACTTGGAGTTGAGGCTTTTTCTGTTTCATCTTTGTTTGGACACAGTGAGAAACATCAACTGATATCCAGGGCTGTTCTTCAATTCCTGCAAGTTACAGGACTGTATGTAAGGATTTAGTTCAAACTTTGACCTGTGGAGGGCAGTAATACGCTTAGCAGCGTCTACACTGCCGGAATCCTACAAGAAGAAGAAGCACCCCAAACTTTGCTAAACCCCGTCCACACGTGATTCCACCTCCTTCCCCCCCCCCCCCCCGCCGGGACACAGGCGGCTGTGGAGCATTTTACTGCCGGTTTAAAGGGTTTATTGGCTCTTCCCGCCTCAACCCCCGCGGGGTCAGGGCTCCCCCCCCCTCCCCATCTCTCTCCCCATCTCTCTCTCCATCTCTCTCCCCATCTCCCCCCATCTCTCTATCTACTGTCAAATAGTAAACAACGACTGTGGGATAATGCACACAGACATCTCTCTCCCTCTCTCCCTCTCTCTCTCTGCCTCTCTCTCTATCTCCATCTCCCGATCTATTGCTTTCTGTCTCTAAATCTATATATCTCTGTCTATCTACCTCCATCTATCTCTCTCTATTTATCTCTCCCTCTATCTCTCAATTTCTGTCTCTGGAGGGGGAGAGGGTGGGGAAGGAGATGGAGAGAGAGAAGGGGGTAGAGAGAGAGAGGGTGGGGAGGGAGAGATGGAAAGAGAAGGGGATAGAGAGAGAGGCTGGAGAGGGAGAGATGGAGAGAGAGAAAGGGATAGAGAGAGAGAGGGACTGGAGAGGGAGAGAATGGGATAGAGAGGGAAAGAGGGTGGGGAGGGAGAGATGGAGAGAGGGAAGGGGATAGAGAGAGAGGGAAAGAGGATGGGGAGAGAGGGGATAGAGAGAGAGAGGGTGGGGAGGGAGAGATGGAGAGAGAGAATGGGATAGAGAGAGAGAGAGAGAGGGAGAGATGGCGAGAGAGAAGGAGATAGAGAGAGGGGGAAAGGGTGGGGAGGGAGAGATGGAGAGAGAAGGGGATAGAGAGAGAGGGTGGGGAGGGAGAGATAGAGAGAGAGAGGGGGATAGAGCTAGAGGGGAGAGGGTGGGGAAGGAGAGGGAGAGAGAGAAGGGGGTAGAGAGAGGGTGGGGAGGGAGAGATGGAAAGAGAAGGGGACAGAGAGAGAGAGAGAGAGGCTGGAGAGGGAGAGATGGAGAGAGAGAAAGGGATAGAGAGAGAGAGAGGCTGGAGAGGGAGAGATGGCGAGAGAGAAGGGGATAGAGAGAGAGAGGGTGGGGAGGGAGAGATGGAGAGAGAGAGGCTGGAGAGGGAAAGAAGGGGATAGAGAGAGAGAGGGTGGGGAGGGAGAGAAGGGGTTAGAGGAAGAGAGAGAGAGTGGGGAGGGAGAGATGGAGAGAGAGAGAGAAAGGGAGAGAGGGAAAGGAGAGAGAGAGAGGGTGGGAGATTGCGAGGAGGGAGATGGAGAGAGAGAAGGGGATAGAGGGTGGGGAGGGAGAGAGAGGGTGAGATGGAGAGAGAGGGAAAGAGGGTGGGGAGGGAGAGATGTAGAGAGAGAGAGAGGGCGGCGAGGGAAAGATGGAGAGGGAGAAGGGGATAGAGAGAGGGTGGGGAGGGAGAGATGGAGAGAGAGAAGGGGATAAAGAGAGAGGGAAGAGGGAGAGAGAGGGACATTGCAAAGAGGGTGGGAGGAGAGATGGAGAGGGAAAGAAGGTGGGGAGTGAGAGATGGAGAGAGAGAAGGGAATAGAGAGAGGGAGAGAGAGTGGGGAGGGAGAGTTGGAGAGAGAGAAGGGGATAGAGAGGGGGAGAGGGTGGGGAGGGAGAGATGGAGAGAGAGAGGGAAAGTGTGGGGAGGGAGAGATAGAGAGAGAAGGGGATAGAGAGTGAGAGAGTGGGCGGGGAGGGAGAGATGGAGAAAGAGAAGGGGATAGAGAGAGAGAGAGAGGGGGTGGGGAGGGAGAGATGGAGAGAGAGAAGGGGATAGAGAGAGAGGGTGGGGAGGGAGAGATGGAGAGAGAGAAGGGGATAGAGACAGAGAGAGAGAGAGAGAGTGTACAAGCCCAGCCGCTCTATTCTCTCAGCATATGACAGTTTATTGGCTCTTCCCGCCTCCACCCCCGCGGGGTCAGGGCTCCCCCCCCCTCCCCATCTCTCTCTCCATCTCTCTCCCCATCTCTCTCTCCATCTCTCCCCCCATCTCTCTATCTACTGTCAAATAGTAAACAACGACTGTGGGATAATGCACACAGACATCTCTCTCCCTCTCTCTCTCTGCCTCTCTCTCTATCTCCATCTCCCGATCTATCGCTTTCTGTCTCTAAATCTATATATCTCTGTCTATCTACCTCCATCTATCTCTCTATATTTATCTCTCCCTCTATCTCTCAATTTCTGTCTCTGGAGGGGGAGAGGGTGGGGAAGGAGATGGAGAGAGAGAAGGGGGTAGAGAGAGAGAGGGTGGGGAGGGAGAGATGGAAAGAGAAGGGGATAGAGAGAGAGGCTGGAGAGGGAGAGATGGAGAGAGAGAGAAAGGGATAGAGAGAGAGAGAGACTGGAGAGGGAGAGAATGGGATAGAGAGGGAAAGAGGGTGGGGAGGGAGAGATGGAGAGAGGGAAGGGGATAGAGAGAGAGGGAAAGAGGATGGGGAGAGAGGGGATAGAGAGAGAGGGTGGGGAGGGAGAGATGGAGAGAGAGAAGGGGATAGAGAGAGAGAGAGGGAGAGATGGCGAGAGAGAAGGAGATAGAGAGAGGGGGAAAGGGTGGGGAGGGAGAGATGGAGAGAGAAGGGGATAGAGAGAGAGGGTGGGGAGGGAGAGATAGAGAGAGAGAGGGGGATAGAGCTAGAGGGGAGAGGGTGGGGAAGGAGAGGGAGAGAGAGAAGGGGGTAGAGAGAGGGTGGGGAGGGAGAGATGGAAAGAGAAGGGGACAGAGAGAGAGAGAGAGGCTGGAGAGGGAGAGATGGAGAGAGAAAGGGATAGAGAGAGAGAGAGAGAGAGAGGCTGGAGAGGGAGAGATGGCGAGAGAGAAGGGGATAGAGAGAGAGAGGGTGGGGAGGAAGAGATGGAGAGAGAGAGGCTGGAGAGGGAGAGAAGGGGATAGAGAGAGAGAGGGTGGGGAGGGAGAGAAGGGAGAGAGAGAAGGGGTTAGAGGAAGAGAGAGAGAGAGTGGGGAGGGAGAGATGGAGAGAGAGAGAGAAAGGGAGAGAGGGAAAGGAGAGAGAGAGAGGGTGGGAGATTGCGAGGAGGGAGATGGAGAGAGAGAAGGGGATAGAGGGTGGGGAGGGAGAGAGAGGGTGAGATGGAGAGAGAGGGAAAGAGGGTGGGGAGGGAGAGATGTAGAGAGAGAGAGGGCGGCGAGGGAAAGATGGAGAGGGAGAAGGGGATAGAGGGTGGGGAGGGAGAGATGGAGAGAGAGAAGGGGATAAAGAGAGAGGGAAAGAGGGGAGAGAGAGGGACATTGCAAAGAGGGTGGGGAGGGAGAGATGGAGAGGGAAAGAAGGTGGGGAGTGAGAGATGGAGAGAGAGAAGGGAATAGAGAGAGGGAGAGAGAGTGGGGAGGGAGAGTTGGAGAGAGAGAAGGGGATAGAGAGGGGGAGAGGGTGGGGAGGGAGAGATAGAGAGAGAGAGAGAGGGGGAAAGTGTGGGGAGGGAGAGATAGAGAGAGAAGCGGATAGAGAGTGAGAGAGTGGGCGGGGAGGGAGAGATGGAGAAAGAGAAGGGGATGGAGAGAGAGAGAGAGAGGGGGTGGGGAGGGAGAGATGGAGAGAGAGAATGGGATAGAGAGAGAGGGTGGGGAGGGAGAGATGGAGAGAGAGAAGGGGATAGAGACAGAGAGAGAGAGAGAGAGTGTACAAGCCCAGCCGCTCTATTCTCTCAGCATATGACAGTTTATTGGCTCTTCCCGCCTCCACCCCCGCGGGGTCAGGGCTCCCCCCCCCCTCCCCATCTCTCTCTCCATCTCTCTCCCCATCTCTCTCTCCATCTCTCTCCCCATCTCCCCCCATCTCTCTATCTACTGTCAAATAGTAAACAACGACTGTGGGATAATGAGAGAGAGAGAGAGAGGGGGAAAGTGTGGGGAGGGAGAGATAGAGAGAGAAGGGGATAGAGAGAGAGAGAGAGGGGGTGGGGAGGGAGAGATGGAGAGAGAGAAGGGGATAGAGAGAGAGGGTGGGGAGGGAGAGATGGAGAGAGAGAAGGGGATAGACAGAGAGAGAGAGAGAGAGAGAGAGTGTACAAGCCCAGCCGCTCTATTCTCTCAGCATATGACAGTCCCGCCATCCCAGAAATTAACCTTGTAAACCTACGCTGCTCTCCCTCAATAGCAAGAATGTCCTTCCTCAAATTCGGACACCAAAACAGCACACAGTACTCCAGGTGTGGTCTCACTTGGACTCTGTACAACTCTGAGCCTTGCGAATGAGTGGAGCCGAGGGATCTAGGAGTGCGGATACTAGTTGGGCCGAAGGACCTCTTTCCAAAGCTGTATCACTTTATGACAAAGTGCTGGAGTAACTCAGCGGGTCAGGCAGCATCTGTGGAGAGAAGGAATGGGTGGCATTTTGGGTCGACACCCTTCTTTGGTTTAGTTTAGAGATGCAGCGCAGAAACAACAGGTCTTTCGGCCCACGGATCCCGCGCCGACCAGCGATCACCCCGTACACTAGCACTATCCCACGCACATTAGGGAAATTTCAGCAATTTTGCGGGGGCCGATTAATCTACAACCCTGAACGTCTTTGAAATGTTGGAGGCAACTGGAACATCCGGAGTAAAATCCCTCGCAGGTCAAAGGGAGAACGTACAAACACCGCGCAGACAGCACTCGTAGTCAGGATCGAGCCCGGGTCTCTGGCGGTGTGTCGCGCAGAATTATATAACGGTTTCCTCCGCCATAAACACACTCAATATGTGCTAGTAATGTCCTGCTTGCCAGCTTGTTGACCCTCTGTGTTCCTCTCCTGCAGGGTTTACGAGCCGTTGCTGTGGACGGAGAGACGGGAACGCGAGTGGCGATTGAGGGCGGCCCCTCGTCTGCTCGGTGTGCGGGCTGAGCTTCGAGGGGCTGAGCTTCGGTGGAGGACCAGATGACGGGGAACAACAAGGAGAAGCGTTATGAGTGCGACGTGTGTGGCAAGGCCTGGCAGTACCCGAGCGAGCTGGAGATCCACCAGCGGGTGCACACAGGAGAACGCCCCTACGACTGCATGGACTGCGGCAAGAGCTTCAAGATGGCGAATGTTCTGGAGACCCACCGGCGGGTGCACACCGGCGAGAAGCCCTATGGCTGCTCCACCTGCGGCAAGAGCTTTACCCAGTCGTCGGGGCTGTGGGTGCACCGGCGGGTGCACAGCAGTGAGCGGTCCTTCACCTGCCCCGACTGCAGCAAAGGTTTCAAGTCGTCCGCGGAGCTGAAGGTGCATAGGCGGGTGCACACCGGGGAGCGGCCCTTCACCTGCAGCGACTGCGGCAAGTGCTTCACCCACTCCAGCAGCCTGCTGAGGCACCAGCGCACCCACACCGGCGAGCGCCCCTACACCTGCGTCCAGTGCGGCAAGGGCTTCACCCACTCCAGCAACCTGCTGGTGCACCAGCGCTCCCACACCGGCGAGCGCCCCTACACCTGTGCCCAGTGCGGCAAGGGCTTCACCCAGTCTACTCACATGCTGAAGCACCAGCGCACCCACACAGGCGAGCGCCCCTACACCTGCACCCGGTGCGGCAAGGGCTTCACCCAGTCTACTCACCTGCTGGTGCACCAGCTCACCCACACTGGCGAGCGCCCCTACACCTGCGCCCAATGCGGCAACGGCTTCACCAGACCCTACAGCCTGCTGGTGCACCAGCGCACCCACACCGGCGAGCGCCCCTACACCTGCGTCCAATGTGGCAAGGGCTTCACCCACTCTGGCAGCCTGCTGGTGCACCTGCGCACCCACACCGGCGAGCGCCCCTACACCTGTGCCCAGTGTGGCAAGGGCTTCACCCGTTCCTCCAAGCTGCTGTCCCACCAGCGGGTGCACGCCGGCGACCGTCCCGTCCCCAGCCCGGTGTGTGGAGAGCACTTTGCCATGGCCTCCCATGCCGTGTCTCACCAGCACGTGCATACCAGTGGCCAGCCCTACGACTGCCCGTACTGTGGTGAGTCGTTTGACAGCTCGCGGGGGTTGCGGCAGCACCGGCGGGCCCATGTCGGCGAGCAGCTGCTCCCACTGTGACAAGAGAGCATAGGGGCTGCGGGAGCACCAGCAGATACACACCGGAGAGACCCTTTGTGTGCGCTGAGTGTGGCAAGAGTTTGACCCGCATGTCCAGCCTGTGGCAGCACCGGCGTATCCACAGCGGTGAGCATCCCTTCCCCTGCCCGTCCTGTGGTAATGGCTTCACCCGCCTTGACCACCTGCTGGAGCACCGGCGAGTCCACACCGGCCAGCGCCCCTTCACCTGCCCGCTCTTTGCCCGCTCCTCCAGCCTGCTGGCACACCGCCACGTGGATAGATAGGCGCTGTTTAGGTAAACACAAAATGCTGGAAGGAATGGGTAACATTTGTGGTCGAGACCCTCCTCAGTCTCGCCCCGAAATGTCACCCAGTCCTTCTGTCCAGAGATGCTGCCTGAGCCGCTGAGTTATTCCAGCATTTTGTGTCCTTTTTTGTAAACCAGCATCTGCAGTTCTTTGGTTTGCTACCTGAACAATGTCCCTTAAAGCTACAAATATATACTTGCTGCACCCGCTGAGTTTCTCCAGCAATTTTGTGTACCTTCGATCTTCCAGCATCTGCAGTTCCTTCTTGAACAAATATATATTCCTCTCTGCTTATCTCGCATCCGTTTATCTCCTTATTTTCCCTCACCTCTGTCACTTACTTCACTCATCTGCGGATCACCCCCTCATCTGTCAACATAGTGTCAGTCTGAAGAAGGGTCCCGACCCGAAATGTCACCTATCCATGTTCCCCACAGATGCTGCCTGACCCGCTGAGTTAGTCCAGCACTCTGTGAAACGTCACCTATTCATGTTCCCCACATATGATCAATATAACCATAGCATGAGAAGTATTGTGTTAGTGACCAGAATGCTTTGAATGGGTATGTGATTGATGTGTTAGACGTCATTGCTCCAACTGTGTATAAATATGTGACTACGTTTCCAAAATACTAACAAAAGATGCAGTGTGCCATTGTTCATTAGAGTGATGGCCCAGGAAGGTTAAGTGTGTGTTGCATACTTGACTTTGTATCCCCTGTCACTCTCGCCGGCTAAATGATCAGTAAAGCTTGTGTTGGTTGATCTAACTTATTGTGAGTTGTCTGTTTTAAGAAATGAACCTTAACAGTTCTGGACTCCCCAACATGGGGAACATGTTTCCTGCATCTACCCTGTCCAATCCCTCACTAATTTTATACGATTCTATAAGATACCCGCTCATCCTTCTGAATTCCAGTGAATACAAACCCAGTCGACCCATTCTGATTCAGATTCAACTTTAATTGTCATTGTCAGTGTACAGTACAGAGACAACAAAATGCAGTTAGCATCTCCCTGGAAGAGCGACATAGAATATGATTTCAATAAATAAATCTATTTACATGTATACAGTCAAAGTGTTTTGCCTGTGGAAGGAGTGTCAGGGGGGGGGGGGTGATTGGCAGTCACCGAGGTACATTGTTGAGTAGTGTGACAGCCGCAGGGAAGAAGCTGTTCCGGACCTTCATATTCTTTCAACATATGTCAGTCCCGCCATCATCCTATCTCCCGCCCCTATCTCTACTATCTCCCCTTCTCCTCGCCTCCATCTCTCCCTCACCACCCTCTCTCTCTCTCTCTCTTTATCCCATTCTCTCTCCATCTCTCCCTCCCCACCTCTTCCCGTCTACTCCTATTCCCCTTCTCTCTCTCCATCTCTCCCTCCGCACCCTCTCTCTATCCCCTTCTCTCCCTCCATCTCTCCCTCCCCCCCATCTTTCCCTCTCTCTATCCCTTCTCTTTACATCTCTCCCTCCCCACCCTCAATCTCTCTATCCTCTTATCTCTCCATCTCTCCCCCTCCCCACCCTCTCCCTCTCTCGCTATCCCCTTCTCTCTCTCTCTCTCCCTTTCTCTTGAATTGCCTCTTCCAGCCTCTGGCGGTAATGATTTGTCAAATCCAGCAGCTGTGAATCATCACACCTTTCCAGGAGCTCCATCATCGAAGACATTGGAGGAGCTGTGATGAATCAAAATAATGGAATTATCAAGTGTTGTCTGTTTTCCTCCACCCATAGCTGTCACCACCCCCACTCTGCTAAAAGGCAGACCACATGACGGAGATGAGACGCTCCGATCAGCGGGTTGCAGTCAGGCCACAAGCCGGTTCTACCCGCACCCTGCACGGAGGGAGGGAGACCCGGCTGAGATCCTCGACTTGCCCTGACAATGGTCCCCAGGCTGTTGCTGTAACTTATTCCCTGCGGCATCTTAACAATGCGCTAACTCACAACAATTGTCCCTCTCCCACTGTTCAATCCGACGGGTGCATTCTCTTCTTGATTCTGGATGGACACAATGTCAACACAATTTGACAGAATACACCGTTGCGACATTAAACGCGACTTATTCTCACACTTTAGCTTTAGCATTCAGAGTTCAGAGGCACAGTATGCAAACAGGCCCTTCGGCCCAGCGAGTCCATGCCAATCATCAATCGATCACCCGCTCACACTAGTTCTGACTCAAGAATAAGACGGTACATGAGCAGTGGTGTACGTTTAAGGATCTACTGTATAACCTTCAAGAAAAATTTATTCCTATGAAGAAAAAAAGGGGTAAGGGTAAGAACAGTCAGCCATGGCTCAGTAAAACTATAAAGGATAGTATTCGGCTGAAGGCAAGGGCATATAAGGTAGCCAGAGATAGTGGGAGGGCAGAGGATTGGGAAGCATTTAAAGGTCAGCAAAAAATAACTAAGAGATTAATTAAGACGGGGAAAATAGACTATGAAAGGAATTTAGCGAACAACATAAAAACTAATAGTAAGAGTTTTTATAGCTATATAAAAAGAAAAAGGGTGGCTAAGGTGAACGTTGGTCCATTGGAGGGTGAGACTGGAGAGTTGTTGGTGGGGAACATGGAAATGGCAAAGGCATTAAACGAGTATTTTGTATCAGTCTTCACCATAGAAGACACAAAAAATATTCCAAGGCTGGATAAACGGGGCGGTAGTAATGGAGGAGCTAAATACTATTAAGATCACCAAGGAGGTGGTATTAGGGAAATTAATGAGACTGAAGGAGGATAAATCCCCTGGGCCTGATGGATTACATCCAAGGGTCTTGAGGGAGATAGCGGTGGGGATTGTGGATGCATTGGTGATAATTTTCCAAAACTCCCTGGAGGCAGGAACGGTCCCAGTGGATTGGAAAATGGCCAATGTAACACCTATATTTAAAAAAGGAAGTAAACAGAAGGCGGGTAACTATAGACCGGTTAGTCTAACATCGGTGGTGGGTAAAATGTTAGAGACAATTATTAAAGAAACACTAACGGGGCACTTGGATAAACATGACTTCATCGGACAGAACCAGCATGGTTTTGTGAAGGGGAAGTCCTGTTTAACGAATCTGCTCGAATTCTTTGAGGAAGTAACAACCCGGGTGGATAAAGGGGAACCGGTGGATGTGGTATACTTGGACTTCCAAAAGGCTTTTGACAAGGTGCCACATAAGAGACTATTGCTAAAAATAAAAAATTATGGGATTGGGGGTAATATATTAGCATGGGTAGAGGATTGGCTAACAAATAGGAAGCAGAGAGTGGGGATAAATGGTTCATACTCGGGATGGCAACCGGTAACTAGCGGGGTTCCGCAAGGGTCGGTGCTGGGACCCCAGTTGTTCACAATTTATATAAATGATTTGGAGGAGGGAACCAAGTGTAATATATCAAAATTTGCGGACGATACAAAAATGGGAGGAAAAGTAGGGGATGAGGAGGATAGGAAGAGTCTGCAAAAGGATATAGATAAGCTAGGTGAGTGGGCAACAACTTGGCAGATGAAATTTAATACTAATAAATGTGAAGTCATTCACTTTGGGAAAAAAATGATAGGGCAAGTTATTTTCTAAATGAGGAGGAGCTGCGTTGTAATGCAACGCAAAGGGATCTAGGGGTATTAGTACATGAATCACTAAAAGTTAGTATGCAGGTGCAGCAAGCAATCAGGAAGGCCAATGGAGTTTTGGCCTTTATTGCTAGGGGGATTGAGTATAAAAACACGGAGGTCTTGCTGCAGCTGTACACAGTATTAGTGAGACCACATTTGGAATACTGTGTACAGTTCTGGGGTCCATACTTAAGAAAGGATGTACTAGCCCTGGAGGCAGTGCAGCGAAGGTTTACAAGATTAATTCCTGCAATGAGGGGATTGACATATGAGGAAAGGTTAAGTAGGCTGGAACTATACTCTTTGGAGTTTAGAAGAATGAGAGGCGATCTCATTGAAACATATAAGATCGTGAGGGGCCTTGATCGGGTGGATGCACCGAGGATGTTCCCAATGATCGGGGAAACTAGAACTAGGGGACATAGTCGCAGAATAAGGGGGGGCTCTTTTAAAACTGAGATGAGGAAGAACTTCTTCACCCAGAGGGTGGTTAATTTATGGAATTCACTGCCCCAGGGAGCAGTGGAAGCAGAAACGTTAAATATATTTAAGTCTAAAATAGATGGTTTTTTAGCTGCCAAGGGGATAAGGGGCTACGGGGAGAGGGCAGGGATATGGACCTAGGTATGGTTAGTATAGTAAGACCTGAGTGATCTCCTGGACAAGTGTCGATCGCCTGGATTGGGGTCGGAGAGGAATTTCCCGGATTTTTTTCCCGAATTGGACCTGGGTTTTTATCCGGTTTTTTGCCTCCCCCAGGAGATCACGCGGTTCTTGGGGTGGAGAGGGGTGATAGCGGTATAAAGGGGAGGGTAGTGTCTTGTGTTCTGTGTCTTGTGTCTACTGTTTGTGGGTAAGGGTGTCTGTTTAGTGTTCAGCCATGAGCGAATGGCGGTGCGGGCTCGACGGACCTGGTGGTCTACTCTCGCACCTACTTTCTATGTTTCTATGTTTATGTTATCTCCCGTTCTGCATATTAGGAGCACATTTACAGAGGGCAATTGATGTTCATGCCAGCTTGCCATAGGGATGTGGGAGGAAACACACGCCGTCATAGGAAAAACGTGCAAACTCCACGTAAACAGTGGCCGTGGTTGGAATCGACCCAGAGTCACCGGAGCCGTGAGCCAGCGGTTCTACCAGCTGCACTACTGTGCCCACACTTATTATTGTCACATGTACTGAGAAACAGTGAAAATATTTTGTTTGCATGCTGTCCAATCTAATCAGGTAATACTATACATAAATACAACCAAGCCAAGCACAAGTACAGCAGGTAGAGTGAAGAAAGTAATGAAATATTAATATTATTCATTGGCTCCTTTTACCCTATCCCCGCCCTATCTCGAGGGGCAGAGAGAGAGAAATGGGACGGGAGAGGGATAGAGGGATAGAGGGGAGAGGGGAGAGAGAGAGAGGGAGAGAGGGAGAGAGAGAGAGAGAGAGAGGAGGTGAGAGGAGGTGAGGGGGGGGGAGAGGAGAGGGGGGCGAGAGGGGGATGGAGAGGAGGGGAGAGAGAGGGAGGGGAGAGAGAGGAGGGGGGGGAGAGAGGAGAGGAGGGGAGGGAGGGGGGAGAGGGGGAGGGAGGGGGAGAGAGAGGAGAGAGCGGGAGAGAGAGGGAGAGAGAGATTCAAGAGAGTTTATTGTCCTGTGTCCCTGATAGGACAATGAAATTCTTGCTTTGCTTCAGCACAACAGAACATAGTAGTCATGAATACAGAACAGATCAGTGTGTCCATATACCATATATACGTAAATACACACATGAATAAATAAACTGATGTGGTGCAAATAACAGATAATAATGGGCTATTAACGTTCAGAGGTGAGGAGAGGGAGGGGGGGAGAGGAGATTCATGTCTCTGAGAGGGGAATAGAGAGAGGGGGGGAGAGAGAGAGGGGGGAGAGACAGAGAGGGAGGGGGGAAGACAGAGAGGGAGGGGGAGACAGAGGGAGAGGGGGGAGAGACAAAGGGAGAGGGGGAGAGACAAAGGGAGAGGGGGGGAGAGAGGGAGAGGGGGGAGACAGAGAGGGTGGGGGGGGAGAGGGGGAGAGACAGAGAGGGGGAGGAAGAGACAGAGAGGGGGGGGGAGACAGAGAGGGAGGGGGGTGGTGAGGGAGGGAAGAGACAGAGAGGGAGGGGGGGGGAGTGAGGGACGAGACAGAGAGGGAGGAGGGGGTGAGGGAGGGAGGGCAGAGACAGAGAGGGAGGGAGAGAGGGGGGAGGAGAGGAGATCCGCGTCTCTGTCGCCGTCAATCCGTTTACTCGCCATACGTGAGTTTTGTGACTTTGACGACAGATCGCAGCGGGATATAAACGGGAAATAACATCAATGACGGCAACGTTTGTAACAGAAAATAGAAAGGAGAGAGCAGTGGGGATTTTAACATTCAAAAATAAGCAGTTTTGTAAAAAATTAATCGTTCAACGTAAATTTTTAGAAAAGCATTTTCAGTCTAAATCAGCGGATCTAATAAACGCGACGTTTTTAAACATTTATGTAATAATCTTTTCACAAAGAATTATCTAAATATAAATAAATATCGAAATATTTTGAAAAAAACAGGAAAGCGTTGACCTTTTTAAAATGGTTCAAATGGAAATAATGAATGTAATAAAAAATAAACTGATTTTCTACACAAACAACAACAAAAGGCGGTGTTTTTGTGTCCCAATGTTGTGATAGTGGTTGTAGATTGGTGACTTATTGCCGTTAGTTAGATAGAAACATAGACAACAGGTGCAGGAGTAGAGGCCATTCGGCCCTTCGAGCCTGCACCGCCATTCAATATGATCATGGCTGATCATCCAACTCAGTATAAGAAGGTAGTTGAGGCCAGTTCATTAGCTATATTTAAGAGGGAGTTAGATGTGGCCGTTGTGGCTAAAGGGATCAGGGGGTATGGAGAGAAGGCAGGTACAGGATACTGAGTTGGATGATCAGCCATGATCATATTGAATGGCGGTGCAGGCTCGAAGGGCCGAATGGCCTACTCCTGCACCTATTTTCTATGTTTCTATGATAGGTTGATATAGGTGAGAGAGACACAAGAAACTGCAGATGCTGGAATCTTGCATAGAACATAAGTTAGTTAGATGTACAGAATCTCTTGCCCAGAGTAGGGGAATCGTGGACCAGAGGACATGGGTTTAAGGTGAAGGGGAAAAGATATAATAGCAATCTGAGGGGTAACTTTTCAACACAATGGTGGTGGGTGTGTGGACCAAGCTGCCAGAGGAGGTATTTGAGGCTGGGACTATCCCAACGTTTAAGAAAAAGTTATTGACAGGTACATGGATAGGACAAGTTTGGAGGGATATGGGCCAAACGCAGGCAGGTGGGACTAGTGTAGCCAGGACATGTTGGTCAATGTGCGTAAGTTGGGCCAAAGGTCCTGTTTCCACACTGTTTCACTCTATGACTTTAACATGAAGTGTTGCATTAACTCAGCGGGTCAGGCAGAATCTGTGGAGAACATGGATAGGTGACGTTTCACAGAGTGCTGCATTAACTCAGCGTGTCCGGCAGAATCTGTGTAGAACATGGATAGGTGACATTTCACAGAGTGCTGGAGTAACTCAGCAGGTCAGGCAGCATCTGTGAAGAACATGGAAATGTGACATTTCATAGAGTACTGGAGTAACTCAGCGGGTCAGGCAGCACCTGTGGAGAACATGGATATGTGACAGTTCGGGATGGGACCCTTCTTTAGACTGACACTATGTTAACAGACGAGGGGATGATGAGCAGAGTGAAGTAAGTGACAGAACAATGGAAATTAAGGAGATAAAACGATGTGAGATAAGGAGAGAGGAAGGTATATGTGCAGCTTTAAGAGACATTGGTCAGGTAGCATTTGGAGTATTGCATACAGTTCTGGTCACTCCACTGCAGGACTGATGTGGAGGCTTTGGGGAAGGTGCAGAGATGGTTAACCAGAATGTTTTTTTTTTTAAAGGAACTGCAGGAACTGGTTTACAAAAGAGGACACAAAATGCTGGAGTAACTCAGCGGGACAGGTAGCGTCTGTGGGGAGCAGGTATGGTTGACGCTCCAGCAGGTGGTCAAGGCGGGTGAAGCCCTTGCCACAGGACATGCAGGGGAAGGGAAGCTCACTGCTGTGTGTATGCCTGTGCTGCCACAGGCTGGACATGCGGGTGAAACCCTTGCCACACACAGCGCACACAAAGGGTCTCTCTCCGGTGTGCATCCGCTGGGGCTCCCACAGCCCCCGTGCGCTCTTGAAAAGCTTGACGCAGTGGGAGCAGCCGCCCACCGGCGTCGGCCCGCCGGTGCTGCCGCAACACCAGCGAGCTATCAAATGCCTCACTGCATTACGGGCAGACGTAGGGCTGGCCAGTGGTGTGCACCCGCTGGTGAGACATGGTGTGGGAGGTCCTGGCAATGCTCTCTCCACACACCGGGCTGGGGAAGGGATGGTCGCCGGCGTGCACCCGCTGCTGGGACAGCAGCCTGGAGGACTGGGTGAAGCCCTTGCCGCAGTGGGTGCAGGTGTAGGGGCGCTCCCCGGTGTACAAGGGCCCGTGAACCAACAGGTCCATGGACAACACAAAGCCTTTGTCGCAGTCGGAGCAGGTGAAGGGCCGCTCACTGCTGTGCACCAGCCGGTGCCCCCGCAGCCCCGAAAAAAAGACAAAGCTCTTGCCGCATGTGGAGCAGCCACAGAGCTTCTCACACTGGTGCTCCCGCAGCCCATGTGCGCTCTTGAAACGTTTGCCGCAGTGGGGGCTGCTGGTCGCCGGCGTGGGTGCGCCGGTGCTGCCGCAACCCCCGCGAGCTGTCAAACGTCTCACCACAGTACGGGCAGTCATAGGGCTGGCCACTGGTGTGCACGTGCTGGTGAGACAGGGTGTGCGAGGCCATGGTAAAGCGCTCTCCACACACCGGGCTGGGGACGGGACGGTCGCCGGAGTGCACCTGTTGGTGGGAGAGCAGCCTGGTGGAGCAGGTGAAGCCCTTGCCGCACTGTGCGCAGGTGTAGGGCCGTTCGCCGGTGTGCAGGCGCCGGTGCACCTTCAGGTTCATGGACGACTTGAAGCCTTTGCTGCAGTCGTTGCAGGTGAAGGGCCGCTCGCCGGTGTGGGTGCGCTGGTGCTTCAGCAGGTGGTAAGACTGGGTGAAGCCCTTGCCGCAGTCGCTGCACGTGTACGGGCGCTCCCCCGGTGTGCACGCGGCTGTGTACCTTCAGGTCCTTGGACGACTTGAAGCCTTTTTCGCAGTCAGAGCAGGTGAAGGGCCGCTCACTGCTGTGCACCCGCCAGTGCTCCCGCAGCCCCGACAACCAGCCAAAGCTCTTGCCGCAGGTGGAGCAGCCATAGGGCTTCTCACCCGTGTGCACGCGCTGGTGGGTCTCCAGCTGGCTCGGGTGCTGCCAGGCCTTGCGACACACGTCGCACTCATAACGCTTCTCCTTGTTGTGCCCCATCATGTGGTCTTCCTCAGCAACGGCTTCTAAACCCTGCAGGAGGAGAACACAAAAGGTCAGCTGTCCAAACAGGACATTATTAATGCATCAACATTACTAATGCTTGAAGGGGGTAGAAGGGCAGGGGGATGAGTGAGGGGGGGGGGGAGAAGTGAGGGGAAGGAGGGGAGAGATGGTGAGGAAGGGGTATGAGGATGGTGGGGAAGGGGGATGAGGACGGTGGAAGTGAGGGGAGGGGGCGGGGGGAAATAGGGGAGTGGGGTTGAGGAAGCAAGTGGGAAAAGGGGGGGTCTGGCCAACCTGGGGGCGCCGAGCATCCAGGCACCGCGTTGAGCCGCCCGACCACACGTCTGGCAGCCTGCCGCCCTGCGCCTTGATATACCCCGCCGGCCCGGCGCCGTGACATCTCCCACAAGCACAACCACACATGGAGTATTGTGAGCTGTTTTGGTCCCCTAATTTGAGGAAGGACATTCTTGCTGTGGGGACGGTGGAGGCAGGTTCTCTGGATGCTTTCACGAGAGAGCTAGATAGGGCTCTTAAAAATAACGGAGTCAGGGGATATGGGGAGAAGGCAGGAACGGGGTACTGATTGGGGATGATCAGCCATGATCACATTGAATGGCGGTGCTGGCTCGAAGGGCCGAATGGCCTCCTCCAGCACCTATTGTTATTGTCTAACCGGCGCCTTGACGTCATCCCCAAAACCGAGTGGCGACATGCATCACGGGACGAAGGTCACAGAGTGCTGGAGTCACTCAGCGGGTCGGGCAGCGTCCGTGGGGAACGCGGATAGTTGCAGAGCGGCCTCCCGCCGATAGCTGGGGCATTATACTTGGAGGACCAGAGACGCTGCATTACCGCCTCCGCCCGACAGAGGGCTCTACCGTGGGAGCACCAGAGACCTGAAATCCTCCCGCCCGCCCGCAGGATCGTCCTTTGAGAGGGGAGGAGGGGGTGGGTGGGGGAAGGACGCGGCGTCGGGGGCGGCAGCTGTTCCCACCTGAGCTCCCGGCGCTGGCCTCGTCCTGTCAACATCATCGCGGCGACCAGGTCCCGCCCTCTCCTTGCGTCACGATGGACCAGGTCCCGCCCCCACCTTACGTCACAAAGTAACCGGCCCCGCCCCCTCCTTTTTCACAAAGGACCAGGTCCCGCCCCCTTCTTGTGTCACAAAAAAACAGGTCCCGCCCCTCAACCCCCACCAATGACGGGCAGCATCACGCCCCACTACCCCCCCCCCCCCACCGGCCCCGACGTCACAAAGGACCAGGTCCCGCCGCCTCCTTGGGTCACAAAGGTCCAGGTCCCGCCCCTTACCCCCACCATTGACGGACAGCATCACGTCACGCCTGCCTCCCGGCCCCGACGTCACAATTGACCAGATCCCACCCTCTCCCTGAATGACGGGTAGCATCACGTCACGCCTCCCCGGCTCCGAAGTCACAAAATACCAGGTCCCGCCCCTCCATGCGTCCGACCAATCAGAGCCGCGTCCGTTACGTCGAGCCGTGGCCCCGACCCTCGGACTGACAGCGTCCTCCGCCAATAGGAGGCGCCCATTCCGCCCTAGCAACGGTTGTCAGGGCGAGACCGGCCCCGCCCCCGCGGCTCCTACACCACGTGGTAGGGGGGGGGGGGGGGGAGCAGAGACAATCACAGCAGCTGCAGAGGCTGCAAACCTGAGATAAAACCTCAAGGGGGGGCAGACTACAAAATGCTGCAGTAACTCAGCGGGACGGGCAACATCTCTGGAGAGAAGGAATGGGCAACGTTTCCCGGTCGAGACCCTTCCTCAGACTGAGTGTCGCAGGAGAGATGTAGACGGTGATGTGGAGTGAAAAGCTTTTACACAGAAACATAAACAATAGGTGCAGGGGTCGGCCATTCGATCCAGCACCGCCATCCAATATGATCACCCACAAACAGTACCCCGTTCCTATTTTCTCCCCATATCCCTTGATTCCGTTAGCCCCAAGAGCTAACTCTTACTCTCTCTTGAAAACATCCAGTGAATTGTCCTCCACCGCCTTCTGTGGCAGAGAATTCCAGATTCACAACTCTCTGGGTGAAAAAGTTTCTCCTCATATCAGTCCTAAATGGCCGACCAATTATTCTTAATCTGTGACCCCCTAGTTCTGGACTCCCCTTTCATCGGGAACACGTTTCCTGCATCTAGCCTGTTCAATCCCTTAATAATTGTATATGTTTTCTATAAGATCAATAGACAGTAGGTGCAGGAGAAGGCCATTTGGCCCTTCGATCCAGCACTGCCATTCAATGTAATCATGGCTGATCATCCACATTCAGTAACCCGTTCCTGCCTTGTCCCCATATCCCCTGACTCCGCTATTTTCAAGAGTCCTATCTAGGTCGAGTGGTGGCACCATCGAGTGTGGCAGCCTCGCCAGCAGCTGTCTGTCCTTTCATCCTTTTTGTTATTTTTAGTCTGTCTAAAAGTTTGTTTTTCGAAGTCTTTTATGCTTTTCTATGTGGGGGGGGGGGACCATCTTCTCACTCACTACCTGGTCGAGGATGCATCTTTTATGGATGCCGCATCTTCGCCCCCCTCCTCGTGGCCTAACATCTGGATTGGTGCGGGCCTGAAACATCCCAGCGAGAGGGCCTGAAACATCGGGCCGCCGTAGCGGCGACTGTAGAGGCCTCAATAGGTCCCGACCACGAGTGAACAAGAAGAAGATGACTGAACTTTGTTGCCTTCTCTCACAGTGGGAAACGTTGATTCCGCTGTGGGGGATGTTTTATGTTAAGCTCTATAGTGTTGTGTTTATCTTATTTGTGTGCTGCATGGTAACTCAAATTTCACTGCACCAATTGTTGTATGTGACAATAAATGTAACTTGTAACTTGTAACAAAGCTCTCTCTTGAAAGTATTCATTGAACCGGCCTCCACCACCCTCTGAGGCAGAGAATTCCACAGACTCACCACTCTCTGGGTGAAAGAGTGTTTCCTCATCTCCGTTCTAAATGGCTTGCCCCTTATTCTTAAACTGCGTCCCCTGGTTCTGGACTACCCCAACATCGGGAACATGTTTCCTGCCTCTAGCATGTCCAAGCCCTTAATAATCTTATATGACTACACCCACTCCACAAACATCTAGATCTCCTGCCATCAGGAAAGAGATACCGCAGCATCAATGACCGGACAACCAGACTGCTAAACAGCTTCCTGCCACAGGCTCTGAGGCTGCTAAACAGTCACCCCACCTGATTCTGCTGCTTTTACACTGACAATTTAATAACTGGCACTGAGTAATAACTCTGACACTGGCTCAGGCCACTTATATCAGCTGCCCTGGACATTTTATGACTGTTTTTACTTGTATTTTAATGTTGCTGTTTTTACCTGCACCCTTTTAAACTATTCGTACTGTTTTTATCAGAAACTGGATTGGTATTTTTAATTGTTTTTATTTTATGCGTGAAATGTTTAAGTTTTATGTGCGATGCTCCGCTTCCCTGGGGAACGTCTTATCATTTTGCACTGTACAACTGTTGCTTTGCAAGATGACAATAAAGGATAAAGGAAAGGTAAAGGAATAAATAATCCCTCTCATCCTTCTAAACTCCAGAGTGTACAAGCGCAGCCGCTCCGTTCTCTCAGCATATGAAAGCCCCGCCAACCCGGGAATTAACTTTCTAAACCGACGCTGCACTCCCTCAATAGCAAGATCCCTTCTCATCATTCTAAATTCCAGTGAATACAAGTCCAGTCGACCCATTCTTTCATCGAACGTCAGTCCCGCCATCCCCTGAATCAACCTGATGAACCTATGCTGCACTTGCTCAACAGCAAGAATGTACTTCCGCAAATAAGATCTATGGACTTGTCGACCCATTCTTTCATCGTAACTCGAATACTGGCGATAATTCAGGAAAACATACAGAGAATTTCAGCCTGTTGCTGGTACGGCTATTCTGTTACCTCATTGCAGATATTGCAGGATATTGTTAGGGGAGAGATCGCTGCAGCGGGAAGACACATCGTGTTATTACGATGTTAATAGGGACATTTAACACGCGCTTAACAGTCCCACTGTCTTGCGGAAAGCGGAGATGTTAACAGATTTTTTTTCTCACCGAATGTCAAAATCCGGATTACAAAATATGGGGGGGGGGGGGGGGGGGGGTGGATTGCCACCACTTCTCAAAACATGGGGGGGGGGGGGATCTCGAACCTTCTTAACATATCTTAAGACTGCTGGCACCTCTTCAGCTATACTGGTTAAAAGACGGGCAGCAGAATAAAATCAAAATGGCGAAACAGATGGGTGAGGTGGAGTATGGGGGAGTACATGGGGGAACACTGTTCATAACTGAATGTCTTATTTCAATATTGTGGGATACATACAGGAAGGCGCTTGAGATGTATAGATACGCCTGGAGTAACATGTATGTCTTCACGAGGCTGTAATTGCATCACAAGCCTCCCCTCGGTTCCCATGAGATAGATGAATAGTGTGCGTGTAAGCAGCAGATGGATTGCATTCATATAACATGGTTTTGGCATATGGCTATATCAGTTTCTCAAATAAAACTTTCATGGCTTTAGTGTTAAGAGCATCGAAGGAGCGCAATTGCTGAGCGTGTTTTCACGTATTATGTAGAGACAAAGAGGTAAGGCCAATTATTTTGCTGTATTTTGAGTGAAATAGCTGATCCGGGCCTACGTGTAGTGACAGTTCTGAAATAGTGACCACAACTTTGTTATTTCAATATAGTTAATGAAAAACAGGGATTAGATCAGGAATAATGGCTTTAAAATTGGCCAGGCCAAACCACTTATGACAACGAAGGGCCTAGCAGAGTGTTATTGAGGTCATGTGCTTGCAGGCAGTTATACATCTGCATAGTGGGGAGCATTAAAGCATAAAATGCTCAGGATCAACGTGTATTTGGGACGGTGAAGCGCTGCTGTAACAAAAACCGGGATCCTGGGTATCGAACACCATTTAACGTTGGTCACAGAGTATAATAGAGGCGAGTAATACCTGCAGAAATTAACGAATAAATACATGCAGGAATAGGCCATTCGGCCCTTCAAGCCATCATGGCTGATCATCCAAAATCAGTACCCCGTTCCTGCTTTTTCCCCACATCCCTTGACTCCTTTAGCCCTAAGAGCTAAATTTAACTCTCGCTTGGAAACAACCAGTGAATTGCCCTCCGCTGCCTTCTGTGGCAGAGAATTCCGCAGATTCACAACTCTATGAATTTTTTTTTCCTCATCTCAGCCCTAAACGGCCTACCCCTTATTCTTAAACTGTGGCCCCTGGTTCTGGACTCCCCCAAAATCAGGAAACATTTTCCTGCATCTACCCTGCCCACTCCTCTAAGAATTTTAGATGTTTCTATAAGATCACCTCTCAATCTAAATTCCAATAAATACAAGCCCAGTCGACCCATTCTTTCATCATACATCAGTCCTGCCATCCTGGGAATTAACCTGGTGAACCTACGCCAAAATTGCAAGCAATACTCCTGGTAAATGACATCCATGAAAAAGTCGCAAGTACGACCAGACTATTCGCTGATGATTGTTTGTTGTACCGTCCAATTAAGTCAGCTGATGATGAAGGTGCTCTCCAAAAGGATCTCGATACTATGGTTGAGTTGTCACAACAATGGGGCATGCAGTTCAACCCTTCCAAATGTGAAACCAAGCGTGTCACCAGAAAGAGGAATCCAGGCGAAACATCTTACAATATACTTGGTGCCAACTTGAAGAATCCAAACAAACCAAGTATCTTGGCATCAAATTGCAGAATGATCTGCGTTGGAATGGTCAGACTCATCATGCAACTGTGAAAGCAACAGGTGTCCTAAATTTTCTGAGGTGCAACTTTCATCATTGTTCAACTTCTGTCAAGAAGAAGCTATACTTCACCCTCGTTAGACCTCATTTGGACTATGCAGTTGCAGCATGGGACCCATACACAAATAAAAACATTTCTTCCATCGAACATGTCCAAAGATAGGCAGCTCGATTTGTTACTAACACCTATGAGAGAGAAGCGAGTGTCAAACTTCTGAATTCTCTGGGGTGGAACCCTCTCCAAGACAGACGCGACGCGAAGCTCACCGTTTGACCTGTTTTTACAAAATGTTAAATGGTCAGCTTGACATAGATTACAAGACCTACACCAAACCCAAACCTATTAGGAGCAGACGAGGGCATTCGATCCAATTTGTGATCCCAGCTACAAAGACAGATGTGTACATCAATTCGTTCTTCCCCCGCACAATTAAAGCATGGAATAATCTCCACCCTACTACAGTTACCCAATCAGATGCAACTAAATTTAAAGTAGCTCTTTCTTCCCAATAACCCTTTCTGGCTTAAGTCCTCCCTCCGCCACCTCCAGTTTAAATTCCATTTGGAATATTTTGGAGGACCAAGAAACCAAGAACCAAGAAGCCCTGTATAACTGCAATAGGACCTCCTTACTCCTAAAGTCAAATCCTCATGCAATGAAGGCCAACATTAGTCCCACCATTGGCTATCTTCACTGCCTGCTGTACCTGCATGCTTACTTTCAGTGACTGATGTACAAGCACACCCAGGTCCCATTGCACCCCCCCCACCCTTCTAATCTGACATCATTCAGATAATTATCTGCCTGTCTGTTATTGCCACCAAAATTGATAACCTCACATTCATCCACATACAGTGCCCTCCATAATGTTTGGCACAAAGACACATCATTCGCTGTAGAAGAGGGGAAGACCATAAATGACTGCCCGGTTCATCTTAAAATAAAACCAGGGACAAGGGGAGTGAAGAAGTTGTCAATCAGTGGTGGGCTTCAGATAAATCCAAATGCAATTTAGAGGTACATTAGGGGCAAATGCGTGATTAGGTGAAGAAATGAACACAACATGAAATATCTGTGTTCCCCACACAGCCCCACTCCCCTCACACACCCACACACCCACTTTACCCCTCCCCGTTCCTCCTCCCTTCCCCACACACCAATCCACCCCCACACCACCCCACCCCCTCACACCACACCCCATACGCCCTTTCCCCCTCCACACTCCCCTCCTCCCCACACACACCCCCTTCCACCTTCCCCCTTCCCCATGGGTTGCATTGGGGGACCAGGCCTCCCGTATGACTGGGACACAATGGGTCCCACTTAGTCTAGTAGTATTATAAACATAGGAACATAGAAAATAGGTGCAGGAGTAGGCCATTCGGCCCTTCGTGCCTGCACCGCCATTCAATATGATCATGGCTGATCATCCAACTCAGTATCCTGTACCTGCCTTCTCTCCATACCGCCTGATCCCTTTAGCCACAATGGCCACATCTAACTCCCTCTTAAATATAGCCAATGAACTGGCCTCAAATACCTTATGTGGCAGAGAATTTCAGAGATTCACCAATCTCTGTGTGAAAAATGTTTTTCTCACCTCGGTCCTAAAAGATTTCCCCCTAAAACCAATGCATAAGATTACGGTGATCAGTTTGAGATTTAAAATGAATCTCAGACCAACGTATCATTTCGGAGATTGAACCGAATCTGGAATGAGTTTTCAGAGGAAGTTACTGAAGAGGATGCCAGTCTAGTTTCCTATTTTTAAAAGTCAGTTGGCCAGATACAGGTTGTGAAGAGTTAAGAAGGCTGTGGATAATTGCAGCGATTGGTAAATGCCACTAGCTCAGCAGGTCCACTTGATCGGACCTGCACAAAGTGGTCTGAAGGGCATGTGTTCATGCTGTAGAACCCTAAGACGTTGTTTGAAAAGTCGCCTAAGAGATACTGTTAAAAATGTTGTATGTTGGTAAACAGGAAGATACCAAACTAATCAAAATTACCAGAAATTAATGCAGAATTATAGAAAAACTAAGCCATTGCCATCAAACGCCAAGGATAAGAAATCAGATGATTCAGTTTAGATCAATTTAGTTTAGTTTTCTATTACCTCGGTACACTTAACAAATGGTCAACGACTAGACAATACGCAATTCTCGTGATGCCGTCCACAGAGCACAGACACACGATAACCGATATACAAACATAGAAACGTAGAAAAGGGAGCAGGAGTACCCATTTCGGCACTTCAAGACAGCACCGCCATTCAATAGGATCATGGCTGATAATCCAAAATCCGTAACCCGTTTCTGCTTTTTCCCCCATTACCCTTCATTCCATTAGCCTGAAGAGCTAAATCTGACTCTCTCTTGAAAAACATCCAGTGAATTAGCCTCCACTGCCTTCTCTGGCAGATTATTCCTCAGATTCAATGGGTGAAATAGTTTTTCCTCTTCTCAGTGCTAAATGGCCTACCCCTTATTCTTAAACTAAGACTCCTGGTTCTGGACTCCCCCAACATCGGCAAAAAACAATCCGATCCAATCACTTAAGAATTGTATATGTTTGTCATATACATCAATGATCTGGATGATGATGTGGTAAATTGGATTAGTAAGTATGCAGATGATACTAAGATAGGTGGGGTTGTGGATAATGAAGTAGATTTTCAAAGTCTACAGAGAGATTTAGGCCATTTGGAAGAGTGGGCTGAAAGATGGCAGATGGAGTTTAATGCTGATAAGTGTGAAGTGCTACATCTTGGTAGGACAAATCAAAATAGGACGTACATGGTAAATGGTAGCGCATTGAGGAATGCAGTTGAACGGAACACGAACGGACAGGAATAACTGTGCATTCCCTGAAGGTGAAATCTCGTGTAGATAGGGTGGTAAAGAAAGCTTTTGGTGTGCTGGCCTTTATAGATCAGAACATTGAGTATAGAAGTTGGGATGTAATGTTAAAATTGTACAAGGCATTGGTGAGGCCAATTCTGGTGTATGGTGTACAGTTCTCGTCGCCAAATTATAGGAAAGATGTCAACAAAATAGAGAGAGTACAGAGGAGATTTACGAGAATGTTGCCTGGGTTTCAGCACCTAAGTTACAGAGAAAGGTTGAACACGTTAGGTCTTTATTCTTTGGAGCGCAGAAGGTTAAGGGGGGGGACTTGATAGAGGTCTTTAAAATGACGAGAGGGATAGACAGAGTTGACGTGGACAACGGGTATGAGACGTGAATTGGCCAAGATTGACTGACAATTGATTCTTAAAGGGTTGACGGTGGATATGCAATGGAAGGCATTTAAAGACTGCATGGATGAACTGCAACAATTGTTCATCCCAGTTTGGCAAAAGAATAAATCAGGGAATGTAGTGCATCCGTGGATAACAAGGGAAATCAGGGATAGTATTAAAACAAAAGATGAAGCGTACAAATCAGCCAGAAAAAGCAGCCTACCAGAGGACTGGGAGAAATTCAGAGTCCAGCAGAGGAGGACAAAGGGCTTAATTAGGAAAGCGAAAATAGATTATGAAAGAAAACTGGCGGGGAACATAAAAATTGACTGCAAAAGTTGTTATAGATATGTGAAGAGAAAAAGATTAGTTAAAACAAATGTAGGTCCCTTGCAGCCAGAAACAGGTGAATTGATCATTGGGAACAAGGACATGGTAGACCAATTGAATAACTACTTTGGTTCTGTCTTCACAAAGGAAGACATAAACAATCTGCCGGAAATAGCAGGGGACCAGGGGTCAAATGAGATGGAGGAACTGAGTGAAATCCAGGTTAGCCGGGAAGTGGTGTTAGGTAAATTGAATGGATTAAAGGCTGATAAATCCCCAGGGCCAAATAGGCTGCATCCCAGTGTACTTAAGGAAGTAGCCCCAGAAATAGTGGGTGCATTAGTGATAACTTTACAAAACTCTTTAGATTCTGGAGTAGTTCCTGAGGATTCGAGGGTAGCTAATGTAAACCCACTTTTTAAAAAGGGAGGGTGAGAGAAAATGGGGAATTACAGAACAGTTAGTCTAACATCGGTAGTGGGGAAACTGCTAGAGTCAGTTATTAAAGATGGGAAGCAGCACATTTGGAAAGCGGTGAAAACATTGGACAAAGTCAGCATGGATTTCTGAAAGGTAAATCATGTCTGACGAATCTTATAGAATTATTACGAGGATGTAACGTGGATAAGGGAGAACCAGTGGATGTGTTATATCTGGATTTCAGAAGGCTTTCGAACAAGGTCCCACATAAGAGATTAGTATACAAACTTAAAGCACCCGGTATTGGGGGTTCAGTATTGATGTGGATACTTTCATATGAAGAAAGACTGGTTAGACTCTGCTTGTACTAGCTAGAATTTAGAAGATTGAAAGGGGATCTTATAGAAACTTACAATATTCTGAAACGGTTGGACAGGCTAGATGCAGGAAGATTGCCTTCAAGCCTGCACCGCCATTCAATATGATCATGGCTGATCATCCAACTCAGTATCCTGTACCTGCCTCCTCTCCATACCCCCTGATCCCTTTAGCCACAAGGGCCACATCTAACTCCCTCTTAAATATAGCCAATGAACTGGCCTCAACTACATTCTGTGGCAGAGAATTCCACAGATTCACCACTCTCTGTGTAAAAAGTGATTTTCTCATCTCGGTTCTAAAATACTTCCCTCTTATCCTTAAACTGTGACCTCTTGTTCTGGACTTCCCCAACATCGGGAACAATCTTCCTGCATCTAGCCTGTCCAATCCCTTAAGAATGTTGTAAGTTTCTATAAGATCCCCTCTCAATCTTTTACATTCTAGAATGTATTTTCTCAGATTAGGAGACCAAAACTATATGCAATACTCCTGATGTGGTCTCACCAAGACCCTGTACAACTGCAGTAGAACCTCCCTGCTCCTATACTCAAATCCTTTTGCTATGAATGCTCATAATAGGACAGAGATGAGAAAAACGTTTTTCACACAGAGAGTGGTGAATCTTATGTTAATCTTATTCAACAACAGATGGTTAATACAAGTCAAACACAATACAAGGGCATCTTGACATTATGATATCTCAACTTTCAGGTGGCCCACGCCTCCATCCCCTCTCCAAGCCAATCATAAGCCTCTCAATTACTGCAATGTATCTACGCTACTCGCGGAAGGGGATGCGGGTGATCTATTGTAACTCCTCACAGAAGGGAAAACAAACTTTGTTATCTTCTCTACCATTATCTTCTCTACCATCAAGAAGGACACATCCCACCCTGCCAACCACCTTTTTACTCTGCTACCCTCTGGGAGGCGACTCAGGTCTGCAGGCTCGCACCGGTAGACTAAAAAAGTTTCTACCCATGTGCGGTAAAAGAGCTTAACTGCAATAGTGAACATTGGGAAGCAAGAAGTAACTTCGAGGAATACCGCTAAATTCTTTTAACTTTTAAAAAAATGTATCTATTATTTTACTATTAACTGTACATATGTGTATTGGTTGTTGTGTTGTATTACTTTTAACGGAGGAGAAGCAAATGGAATTTTGTTGCTCAGTTTTGTGCAATGACAATAAACATATTCTATTCTATTCCATGTTTACATTTACCATTCACCCTTCAACACATTCCCAGACAAGAGGTAAAATGTCTAATCTTACTTTGTCGATATCCACAACCTCTTCTGCACCTGGTCAAGCGAGAGCTGCCAGTTGTCACATACAAAACATCCATTCCAGTCAAAATTTAGCCAAGAAAGGACATTAATATTTCTTCCACACCACCGGTGCACCCACAGCCCTGACGACTGGGCAAAGGTCTCGCCAAAGGTGGAGTAGTTGAAGGGCTTCCAGCCCATGTGCACCTGCTGGTGCATCTTCAGCTCATGCGTCATCGTGAAGCTCTTTCTGCAGTCGGAGCTGCCGCAGGGACACTCGCCGAAGTGCACACAGTTGTGCCGCAGCAGGCTGTCATAGCGAGTGAAGCTCTTGCCACACTCTGGAGTTGGAGGGGCATTCTCCCGTGTGCACCCACCGGTGGGTCTCCAGCTGGCTCGGGCTCTGCCAGGCCTTGCCACACACATCGCACTCATAACTCTTCTCCTTGTTGTGCCCCATCATGTGGTCCTCCATCGAAGCTCAGCCCCTCTAAGCTCAGCCCACACACTGAGCAGATGGGAGGGGGGCTCGCCGGCACCCTGTCCACCCTCAATGGCCGCTCACGTCCCCGCCTCTCTGCCCACAGCAACGGCTGCTGGACCCTGCAGGAGGTGGAACACAAAGGGTCAACAAGCTGGCAAACAGGTCATTATTAAGGTGTGAACATTACCAGTGCTTGAAGGGGGAGGAGTGGGTCTGGGGTGGAGGAGGGGGGTGATGGGGTGAGGGAGTGGGGGAGGGTGGGGGTAAGGGGATCAGGAGGGTGAGGGGGAAAGAGGAGAAATGGGTGCCGAGTATGCGGGAACTGCGTTGAACCGTCTGCCCGCCCTGCTCCGTGATGTCAGCCGCTTGCACGGATGGCGCTCACAAACGATGCCCTGACACCACCGCGAATCCGAGGGGGACTGCTGGCCCCGCCCAATGCCATTGCGTAGAGTCACGTGGGGGGGGGGGGCGGCATGCATCATGGGAAGAGGTCACAGAGTGCTGGAGTCAATCAGCGGTTCGGGCAGTGTCGGTGGAGAGAAGGAATGCATGACGTTTCAGGTCAATACCTTTCTTTAGTCTGATGGGAGGTGCAGAGATAAGGAAGGGAAAGGAGTGAAAAGGAGAAAGGGAATAGAGTTCAAGGAAAATGTAGAATAGATCATTGTTAGATACATCAATGGGAGGTCACCATCGACACCACAGTCAAAAAGCCGCGGAGGGAGTACAGAGAAGGTTCAGCAAAAGGATTTGAGTATAGGAGCAGGGAGGTTCTACTGCAGTTGTACAGGGTCTTGGTGAGACCACACCTAGAGTATTGCGTACAGTTTTGGTCTCCTAATCTGAGGAAAGACATTCTTGCCATAGAGGGAGTGCAGAGAAGGTTCACCAGACTGATTCCTGGGGTGTCAGGACTTTCATATGAATATAGACTGGATAGACTCGGCTTGTACTCGCTAGAATTTAGAAGATTGAGGGGGGATCTTATAGAAACTTACAAAATTCTTAAGGGGTTGGACAGGGTAGATCCAGGAAGATTGGTCCCGATGTTGGGGAAGTCCAGAACAAGAGGTTACAGTTTAAGGATAAGGGGGAAATCTTTTTGGACCGAGATGAGAAAAACATTTTTCACAGAGTGGTGAACCTCTGGAATTCTCTGCCACAGAAGGTAGTTGAGGCCAGTTCATCGGCTATATTTAAGAGGGAGTTAGATGTGGCACTTGTGGCTAAATGGGTCAGGGAGTATGGAGAGAAGGCAGGTACAGTATACTGACTTGGATGATCAGCCATGATCATATTGAATGGCGGTGCAGGCTCGAAGGACCGAATGGCCTCTACTCCTGCACCTATTTCCTATGTTTTCTAAGTCTAAAAAGGCCCAACAGACGATGTACTTCCTGCGGCAGCTGAGGAAACACAATCTGCCACAGGCAATGCTGGTCCAGTTTTATACTGCCATCGTAGAGTCTGTCCTCACCTTCTCCATCACAGTCTGTGTATCCGCTGGTGCTGCCGCAGCCCCCGTTTGCCGCAGTGAGAGCAGCTGCTCGCCGGTGTGGGCCTCGCTGGTGTTGCTGCAACCCCCGCAGTACGAGCAGTCGTAGGGCTGGTCACTGGTGTGCACGTGCTGGTGAGACAGGGTGTGGTTGGCCATGGCAAAGCACTCTCCACACACCGGGCTGGGGAAGGGACGGCCACGGCGTGCACCCGCTGGTAGGACAGCAGGAGTGGGTGTAGCCCTTGCCGCTCTGGTCGCAGGGTGAACGGGCGCTCACCAGTGTGGGTGCGCCGGTGCTCCAACAGCTTTTTAGAACTGGTGATGCTCTTTCCGCAGTCGCTGCATGTGTAGGGCTGCTCCCCAGAGTGCAGGCGCCTGTGTACCTTCAGTTCTGGCGTCGACTTGAAGCTTTTGCCGCAGCGGAGCAGGTGAAGGGCCGCTCACTGTTGTGCGCCTGCCGGAGCCGCCTTAGCCCTGACAACTCGGCAAAGCTCTTGCCGCAGGTGGAGCAGCCGAAGGGCATCTCGCCCATGTGCACCCGCCGGTGGATCTTTAGCATTTATGTCGTCTTGAAGCGCTTGCCGCAGTCGAAGCAACCAAAGGACCTCTCGCCGGTGTGGGTGCGCTGGTGGAAGCACTGGGCGCAGGTGTAGGGGCGCTCTCCAGTGTGGGTGCGCTGGTGATCCAGCAGGTTGTCGGAGCGGGAGAAGCCCTTGCCGCACTTGGCGCAGGTGTAGGGGCGCTCACCGGTGTGGGTGCGCTGGTGGGACAGCAGGCTCTTGAAGTGGGTGAAGCTCTTGTCGCAGTAGCTGCAGGTGTAGGGCTGCTCCCCGGTGTGCATGCGCCTGTGCACCTTCAGGTTCGTGGACAACTTGAAGCCTTTGCCACAGTCGGCGCAGGTGAAGGGCCGCTCACTGCTGTGCATCCGCTGGTGCTCCCGCAGCCCCCACAACTGGGCAAAACTCTTGCCGCAGGTGGAGCAGCCGAATGGCCTCTCACCAGAGTGTATGAGGTTGTGCCGCAGCAGGGTGTCATAGAAACATAGAAACATAGAAACATAGAAATTAGGTGCAGGAGTAGGCCATTCGGCCCTTCGAGCCTGCACCGCCATTCAATATGATCATGGCTGATCATCCAACTCAGTATCCCGTACCTGCCTTCTCTCCATACCCTCTGATCCCCTTAGCCACAAGGGCCACATCTAACTCCCTCTTAAATATAGCCAATGAACTGGCCTCGACTACCCTCTGTGGCAGGGAGTTCCAGAGATTCACCACTCTCTGTGTGAAAAAAGTTCTTCTCATCTCGGTCTTAAAGGATTTCCCCCTTATCCTTAAGCTGTGACCCCTTGTCCTGGACTTCCCCAACATCGGGAGCAATCTTCCTGCATCTAGCCTGTCCAACCCCTTAAGAATTTTGTAAGTTTCTATAAGATCCCCTCTCAATCTCCTAAATTCTAGAGAGTATAAACCAAGTCTATCCAGTCTTTCTTCATAAGACAGTCCTGACATCCCAGGAATCAGTCTGGTGAACCTTCTCTGCACTCCCTCTATGGCAATAATGTCCTTCCTCAGATTTGGAGACCAAAACTGTACGCAATACTCCAGGTGTGGTCTCACCAAGACCCTGTACAACTGCAGTAGAACCTCCCTGCTCCTATACTCAAATCCTTTTGCTATGAAAGCTAACATACCATTCGCTTTCTTCACTGCCTGCTGCACCTGCATGCCCACTTTCAATGACTGGTGTACCATGACACCCAGGTCTCGCTGCATCTCCCCTTTTCCTAGTCGGCCACCATTTAGATAATAGTCTGCTTTCCTGTTTTTGCCACCAAAATGGATAACCTCACATTTATCCACATTATACTGCATCTGCCAAACATTTGCCCACTCACCCAGCCTATCCAAGTCACCTTGCAGTCTCCTAGCATCCTCCTCACAGCTAACACTGCCCCCCAGCTTCGTGTCATCCGCAAACTTGGAGATATTGCCTTCAATTCCCTCATCCAGATCATTAATATATATTGTAAATAGCTGGGGTCCCAGCACTGAGCCTTGCGGTACCCCACTAGTCACTGCCTGCCATTGTGAAAAGGACCCGTTTACTCCTACTCTTTGCTTCCTGTTTGCCAGCCAGTTCTCTATCCACATCAATACTGAACCCCCAATGCCGTGTGCTTTAAGTTTGTAAACTAATCTCTTATGTGGGACCTTGTCGAAAGCCTTCTGGAAGTCCAGATACACCACATCCACTGGTTCTCCCCTATCCACGCTACTAGTTACATCCTCGAAAAATTCTATAAGATTCGTCAGACATGATTTACCTTTTGTAAATCCATGCTGACTTTGTCCAATGATTTCACCACTTTCCAAATGTGCTGCTATCCCATCTTTAATAACTGACTCTAGCAGTTTCCCCACTACCGATGTTAGACTAACTGGTCTGTAATTCCCCGTTTTCTCTCTCCCTCCCTTCTTAAAAAGTGGGGTTACGTTTGCTACCCGCCAATCCTCAGGAACTACTCCAGAATCTAAAGAGTTTTGAAAGATTATTACTAATGCATCCACTATTTCTGGAGCTACTTCCTTAAGTACTCTGGGATGCAGCCTATCTGGCCCTGGGGATTTATCGGCCTTTAATCCATTTAATTTACCCAACACCACTTCCCGGCTAACCTGGATTTCACTCAATTCCTCCAACTCCTTTGACCCGCGGTCCCCTGCTATTTCCGGCAGATTATTTATGTCTTCCTTAGTGAAGACGGAACCAAAGTAGTTATTCAATTGGTCCGCCATATCCTTGTTCCCCATGATCAACTCACCCGTTTCTGACTGCAAGGGACCTACATTTGTTTTAACTAATCTCTTCCTTTTCACATATCTATAAAAACTTTTGCAGTCAGTTTTTATGTTCCCTGCCAGTTTTCTTTCATAATCTATTTTTCCTTTCCTAATTAAGCCCTTTGTCCTCCTCTGCTGGTCTCTGAATTTCTCCCAGTCCTCCGGTATGCTGCTTTTTCTGGCTAATTTGTACGCATCATCCTTCGCTTTGATACTATCCCTGATTTCCCTTGTTATCCACGGATGCACTACCTTCCCTGATTTATTCTTTTGCCAAACTGGGATGAACAATTTTTGTAGTTCATCCATGCAGTCTTTAAATGTCTTCCATTGCATATCCACCGTCAACCCTTTTAGAATTAATTGCCAGTCAATCTTGGCCAATTCACATCTCATACCCTCAAAGTTACCTTTCTTTAAGTTCAGAACCATTGTTTCTGAATTAACAATGTCACTCTCCATCCTAATGAAGAACTCAACCATATTATGGTCACTCTTGCCCAAGGGGGCACGTACAACAAGACTGCTAACTAACCCTTCCTCATTACTCAATACCCAGTCTAAAATAGCCTGCTCTCTCGTTGGTTCCTCTACATGTTGATTTAGATAACTATCCCGCATACATTCCAAAAAATCCTCTTCCTCAGCACCCCTGCCAATTTGATTCACCCAATCTATATGTAGATTGAAGTCACCCATTATAACGGTTTTGCCTTTGTCGCACGCATTTCTAATTTCCTGTTTGATACCATCTCCAACTTCACTACTACTGTTAGGTGGCCTGTACACAACACCCACCAGCGTTTTCTGCCCCTTAGTGTTTCGCAGCTCTACCCATACCGATTCCACATCCTGCAAACTAATGTCCTTCCTTTCCATTGCGTTAATCTCCTCTCTAATCAGCAACGCTACCCCACCTCCTTTTCCTTTCTCTCTATCCCTCCTGAATATTGAATATCCCTGGATGTTCAGCTCCCAGCCTTGGTCACCCTGGAGCCATGTCTCCGTGATCCCAACTATATCATAGTCATTAATAGCTATCTGCACATTCAACTCATCCACCTTATTACGAATGCTCCTTGCATTGAGACACAAAGCCTTCAGGCTTGTTTTTACAACACTCTTACCCCTTATACAATTTTGTTGAAAAGTGGCCCTTTTTGATTTTTGCCCTGGATTTTCCGGCCTGCCACTTTTACTTTTCACCTTGCTACCTATTGCTTCTACCCTCATTTTACACCCCTCTGTCTCTACGCTCACACATTTAGGAAACCCTTTCCCTTTAACTCCATCCTCCACTAGCCCATTCGACACCCCACCCCCCTTATTCAGTTTAAAACCACCCGTGTAGCAGTGGCAAACCTGCCTGCCAGAATGCTGGTCCCACACCTGTTAAGATGCAATCCGTCCCTTTTGTACAGTTCCCCCTTACCCCAAAACAGATCCCAGTGATCTAAGAATCTAAATCCCTGCCCCGTGCACCAGTTCCTCAGCCACACGTTCAGGTCCCGTATCTCCCTGTTCCTGCTCTCGCCAGCACGAGGAACTGGAAGCAAACCGGAGATAACAACCCTGGAGGTCCTGTTTTTCAGCATTTTTCCGAGCTCTCTAAAGTCACGCTGCAGAATATTCATCCCCTTCTTTCCGACATCGTTTGTGCCGACATGCACTACCACTTCCGGATGTTCACCTTCGCCCTTGAGGATTTTCTGCACTCTGTCCGTGACATCCTGGATCCTGGCACCAGGAAGGCAGCACACCATCCTCGCATCCCGTCTGTTGCCGCAGAAACCCCTGTCCGTACCTCTCACAATGGAGTCCCCTACTACAATGGCGTTGCCTGCCTTAGGCCTTTTTGGTTTTGGCTCAACAGCCCTATTCGCATCACAAGCCAGTCCGCCGCCCAGTGTAAACACCTCTTCTGTCCCGACAGCTTCTAAGTGGGTGAACCTGTTCACAAGAGGTACAACCCCCGGGGAAGTTGGCATTCCATGCTTCCCTCCCGTTCTCACTGTCTCCCACCTTCTCTCTTCCAGTACCTTAGGTGTAACAATCGTACTGTAGGACTTGTCGAGGAACGACTCCGTTTCTCGGACGAACCGGAGGTCATCCACTTGCTTCTCCAGTTCCCCAACACGGCCCTTCAGGAGCTCTACCTGGATGCACTTTTCGCATTTGTAGCAGCTAGAGGCACCAGCGGTGTCCTTGACCTCCCACATACTGCAAGCATCGCACTGAATCAGCTTGCCTGACATCTCCTTCTTTCGTCTCTACCTCTCAAGCGTATTGCGTGGTCTCCTCTCCTCAGCCTCCTCTCCGAAGACTCTCGAGCCAAAGACTCACACTTTTCTCACAGGGCACTTCCCTCACAAGGCCGCTCACTCACTGCCGCTCCCTAAGAGCAGTCTTACTTAAATTGACGGATAAATTGCCTGATTTACCAATTTACAAACCAAATTCCTCAGTTTTCAGCTGTTTTCCCAGCACTGACTCACTTCTCTCCTCCCACTTGGGCTAGAGCCAATCAGTCGTATCTCTTGCTAATCTCCTCCTGCTGCTGCTGCTGTTGTTGTTGCTCCCAAAGCTACAGCAGTTCTGAGTCAAGTCTGCCTGTCCTTGACCTGTACTTAAACTGTTTTCACTTCTCTCCTCCCACTTGGGCTAGAGCCAATCAGTCGTATCTCTTGCTAATCTCCTCCTGCTGCTGCTGCTGTTGTTGTTGCTCCCAAAGCTACAGCAGTTCTGAGTCAAGTCTGCCTGTCCTTGACCTGTACTTAAACTGTTTTCACTTCTCTCCTCCCACTTGGGCTAGAGCCAATCAGTCGTATCTCTTGCTAATCTCCTCCTGCTGCTGCTGCTGTTGTTGTTGCTCCCAAAGCTACAGCAGTTCTGAGTCAAGTCTGCCTGTCCTTGACCTGTACTTAAACTGTTTTCACTTCTCTCCTCCCACTTGGGCTAGAGCCAATCAGTCGTATCTCTTGCTAATCTCCTCCTGCTGCTGCTGCTGTTGTTGTTGCTCCCAAAGCTACAGCAGTTCTGAGTCATAGCGGTTGAAGCTCTTGCCGCACTCTGAGCAGTCAAAGGGGCGTTCTCCCGTGTGCACCCGCCGGTGGGTCTCTAGCAGGCAAGGGCTCCGACAGGCCTTGCCACACACGTCGCACTCTTAACGCTTCTGCTTGTTGTGCCCCGTCATGTGGTCCTGTATCGAAGCTCAGCCCCTCGAAGCTCAGCCCGCACACCGAGCAGATGGGGGCGGGGGCTCACCGGCACCCTGGCCGCACCTCAATGGCCGCTCACGTCCCCGTCTCTACGTCCACAGCAACGGCTCCTAAACCCTGCAGGAGGGGAACACAGAGGGTCAACAAGCTGGCAAACAGGACATTACTAACAAGTGAACATTACTCGTGCTTGAAGGGGGGAGGGGGCAGGGGGGTGACCGGGGGGGGGGGGGGGGGGGAGACGGAGGGGAGGAGGGGATGAAGAGGGGGGAAGTGAGGGGGGGAGAGATGAGACTGTGAGGATGAGGGGGGAGCGGGAGAAGGGATGGGGAAGAGATGGTATGGAGGGAAGGGCGGAAGTGGTGAAGGGGGATGAGGACGGTGTAAATGAGGGGAGGGGGTAAGGGGGGGATGAGGAAGCAAGTGGGAGAAGGGGGGCCGCTGAGCAACGTGGCACCGCGTGGAGCCGCCAGCCCGTGCGCCAGCCAGACGCCCTGCGCCGTGACGTCTGCAACACGCACGGCGCGCACGTCCGTCGTCCCTGACGTCACCCCCAACCCGAGGGGGGGCTGCAGGCACCTCCCCGCCAGTGATTGGCGCCCAGTCACATGGGAGGCAGCATGCATCATGGGAAGAAGGTCACAGAGTGCTGGAGTCACTCAGCGGGGAACGTGGACAGGTGCAGTGTGGCCTCCCGTCGCCAGGGGGCGCTGCACTGGGAGGACCAGAGGCGCTGCCACAGAGACACAAAGACGGCGCCGCCAGGTTAACACAAGCCGTGGGATCGCCCTGGGGAACGGAGGGAGGAGGGGGTGGGTGGGGAAAGGACGCGGGGCCGAGCGGCAGCGGCGGCGGCTGCTTTTCCCACCTGAGCTCCCGGCGCTGAGAGGAGGCCCCGCCTCACGTGACCGGCACCAGGTCCCGCCCCCTCCCTCTGTCCCAACCACTGACGGGCAGCGCCAGCGACCAATGGGAGCAGATCCGGGGTCGGCGTCACAAAGCACCAGGTCCCGCCCCCTCATCGTTTCCAACCAATCGGAGCCGCGTCCCCGCCCTCGTGTCCTATAGGTCGGACCGTAGCCCCGCCCCTCGGATGGACAGCCCCCTCCGCCAATCGGAGCCGCGTCCCCGCCCCTTTATCCTATAGGTCAGGCCGTAGCCCCGCCCCTCGGATGGACAGCCCCCTCCGCCAATCGGAGCCGCCCATCCCGCCCTAGCAACAGTTGCCAGGACGCGGCCGGGCCAGACAACAAGATGCTGCAGGAACTCAGCGGGAGAGAAGGAATGGGCGACGTTTCCAGGTCGAGACCCTTCCTCAGGCTGAGAGTCGCAGGAGAGATGTAGACGGTGATGTGGAGTGAAAAGCATTTACATAGAAACATAGACAATATGTGCAGGAGCTGCCCCTCGGCCCTTCGAGCCAGCACCGACATTCAATGTGATCATGGCTGATCATCCACAATCATTGCCCCGTTCCTGCCTTCTCCCCATATCCCCTGATTCCATTAGCCCCAAGAGCTAAATCCAACTCTCTCTTGAAAACATCCAGTGAATTGGCCTCCACCGCCTTCTGTGGCCGAGAATCCCACTGATTCACAACTCTCTGGGTGAAAACGTTTTTCCTCATCTCAGTCCTTAATGGCCAACCCCTTATTCTTAAACTGTGGCCCCTGGTTCTGGACTCCCCCAACATGGGGAACATGTTTCCTGCATCTAGGCTGCCCAATCCCTTAATAATGTTATATGTTTCTATAAGATACCCTCTCACCCTTCTAAATTGAAGTGAATAAACAAGCCCAGTCGACCCATTCATTCATTGTCTGTCAGTCCCTCCATCCCGGGAATTAACCTGGTGAACCTACGCTGCACTCCCTCAATAGCGAATGTCCTCCCTCGAACGAGACCTATGGACTTGTCAAACCATTCTCTCATCGTAACTCGAATAGTGGTGATAATTCAGCAAAACTTACAGTTGCTGGTTTGGCTATTCTGTTACGTCGTTGGAGATATTGGAGAGCTCACCGTAGGTGGGGGAGAGAGAGTGGGTGGAGAGAGAGGGGGGGAGAGAGAAAGGGGGGAGAGCGAGGGGGCGGAGAGAGGGGGAGACCGAGATAGAGGGAGAGAAAGAGAGAAAGGGGAAGTGGGGAAACATGAGGGGAGAGATAAAGAGAGAGGGAGGTAGAAAGGGACGAGAGAAATGAATGGGAATGAGGGGGGAAGAGAGAGGGAGCAGCATTATCTTGTAGAGTGTGAATTTAGAGCGTTTGGCACAGTGTAGAGAGGGGAGAGAGAGGGAACTGAGAGAAAGAGGGAGAGACAGAGAGAGGGAGGGAGAAACAGGGGGAGAGGAAGGGGGAGAGAGAAGGACATTTAACACAATCATGTGATATTTTGCCTTTATTAATGCATTTTGTCGTCTAATTGCTGATTTTTGGCTCATAGAAACATAGAAAATAGGTGCAGGAGTAGGCCATTCGGCCCTTCGAGCCTGCACCGCCATTCAATATGAACATGGCTCATCATCCAACTCAGTATCCTGTACCTGCCTTGTCTCCATACCCCCTGATTCCTTTAGCCACAAGGGCCACATCTAACTCCCTCTTAAATATAGCCAATGAACTGGCCTCAACTACCTTCTGTGGCGGAGAATTCCACAGATTCACCACTCTCTGTGTAAAAAATGATTTTCTCATCTCGTTCTTAAAAGACTTCCCTCTTATCCTTAAACTGTGACCCTTTGTTCTGGACTTCTCCGTCATCGGGAATAATCTTCTTGCATCTAGCCTGCCCAAACCCTTAAGAATTCTGTACATTTCTATAAGATCCCCCCTCAATCTTCTAAATTCTAGCAAGTACAAGCCGAGTCTATCCAGTCTTTCTTCATATGAAAGTCCTGCCATCCCAGGAATCAGTCTGGTGAACCTTCTCTGTACTCTCTCTATGGCAAGAATGTCTTTCCTCAGATTAGGAGACCAAAACTGTACGCAATAGTCCAGGTGTGGTCTCACCAAGACCCTGTACAACTGCAGTAGAACCTCCCTGCTCTTATACTCAAATCCTTTTGCTATGAATGCTAACATACCATTCGCTTTCTTCACTGCCTGCTGCACCTACATGCCTACTTTCACTGACTGGTGTACCATGACACCCATGTCTCTTTGCATCTCCCCTTTTCCTAATCGGCCACCATTCAGATAATAGTCTACTTTACTGTTTTTGCCACCAAAGTGGATAACCTCACATTTATCCACATTGTACTGCATCTGCCATGCATTTGCCCACTCACCCAGCCTATCCAAGTCACCTTGCAGCCGCCTAGCATCCTCCTCACAGCTAACACAGCTAGATGCAGGCACAAAAAGCTTCACTCTAAAACATTTAGATCCAAGCATAAATACGCAAATATATTATAATCTGTCACTAAGCACCCACAAATATATCTCGCAATAATGCTCTTTGATTCAGATGTTTAGTACGTTGCTGTCGGCTAAGCGTTTTAGGTCCCAGGCCTGTGTTAAAGGCTTGGCCCGAAGTTCTGGTCTTCCGAGCCTGTGCTTCGTAGGCCTCAAGGCTATTTTAAGGGCTCAGGGCCTGTATTTTAGGCCCCAGGCCTGTGTTGTGGGCTTGTCCTAAGTTCTGGAAATTCCGAGCCTGTGTTTCGTAGGCCCCAGGGCTGTATTATAAGCTCCAGGCCTGTGTTTTTTGCCTTGGCCTAACCCGTGGGATTTGTAAAAAAATATATATAATAATAATAATAAATACTTTATTGATCCCCTCAGGGAATTCAGGAAGTTTGGCCTAAGTTCTGGGCTTCAAAGCCTGTATTATGGACCTCAGGGCTGTGTTGTAGGCTCCAGGCCTAGTTCAAATCAAATCAAATCAAATACGTTTTATTGTCATACTGTATAACGAAATTTCATTGCATCTCCTTCAGTGGTCTACATACTGGTCCAGAACGCAGCCGCCCGACTCATCACCCACACCAAATCCTGGCATCACATCACTGCTGTCCTCAAACAACTTCACTGGCTTCCCATCTCCCACCGGATCACCTACAAAATCCTGATCCTCACCAACAAAGCCCTCCACCATCTGGCCTCCCCATATCTCACTGACCTCCTCTCCACCTACCAACCCTCACGGTCCCTCAGATCCACATCAGCCGGTCTCCTCTCCATCCACAAGTCCAACCTCCGCAGTTTAGGGGACAGAGCCTTTTTCCAGGGCAGCTCCCAGGCTCTGGAACTCCCTCCCCCAATTGATCCGCAATTCCGTGTCCCTCACCATCTTCCAGTCCCGCCTCAAGACCCATCTGTTCACCTCTGCCTATCCTTAGCCCCACGTCCCCCTCCCTTTTCATCTGTGCATTAATTGCCTCATATTGTATTTTGTATTGAATTCTGTCTTTACTTTGTGTACTAGTCATGTCTCTAATATTTATTTCATTCCCCTTACATGTTTTCCTCTACCTGCTAAATTTTTGTAAGGTGTCCTTGACACTCTTGAAAGGCGCCCATAAATAAAATTTATTATTATTTTTATTAAGACACGGGATAAAAGATTTAAAAGAACAAAAACACAAACAGCCATTAACTCTCATATACCGGCAAGATCAATGAATGAAATGAATAAATAGATAATAGAAATATAAAAATATTGCACGTTATATTGCATACTGCAACAGACAAATTTTTATATTGCACCACGAATAGTGTTGTGTTGCCCGCAGTGTTATCTATCTGAGTTTAGTTCTTTAATGGCACATGGGTAGAACTGTTAATTAGTCTACAAGTGCGGGCCTTCAGAGACCTGTATCGCCTCCCAGAGGGCAGCAGTGTGAAAAGGTGGTTGGCAGGGTGGGATGTGTCCTGTTTGATGTTTGTGGCCCGGCATAAACATTGGGCCCTGTAAATGTCTTCCAGGGAGGGTAGTTGAGCGTTTGTGATGCTCTGTGCTGTTTTAATAACTCTCTGTAGTGCCTTCCTTTCAGCCACAGTGCAGCTAGCAAACCACACCAGGATGCCATAGAAGAGTCAAGTCAAGTCACATTTATTTATATAGCACATTTAAAAAACAACTCTCGTTGGCCAAAGTGCTTTACATTTGTTATAAGAATAGTATAAACAAACAAAATACATACATATAGCCCTCGCTCAGTGGACGTTAGGAAAGGCTTGGGAGTGTAGATAAGTTTTTAGTCTTGACTTAAAGGAGTCGATGGAGGGGGCAGTTCTGATGGGAAGGGGGATGCTGTTCCACAGTCTAGGAGCTGCAACCGCAGAGGCGCGGTCGCCCCTAAGCTTACGCTTAGACCGCGGGATATTCAGCTGCCCCACGTCGGCCGATCTGAGGGACCTGGAGGTGGAGGGGTGGGTGAGAAGACTTTAATGTAGGAGGGGGCAAGCAAGAGGATGCTTTCCACGGGGCACCGGTAGAAGGGCAGCAGCAGCTGCTGTGAAACGTTTGGTCTCCGCAGAGACCTCAGGAAATATAGCCGCTGCTGTGACTTTTTCATGAGAGTGATGGTGTTCACTGTCCATTCAGTGTAGTTGTGGGCTTTGGCCTACGTTCTGGGCCTCCAAGCCTGTTTTGTGGGCTTCAGGGTTGTGTTGTGGGCTCCGAGCCTGTGTTATAGGCTCCAGGCCTGTATTTTTTTACCATGGGCCTGAGTTGTTTGCTTTGGCCTATGTTCTAGGCCTCAGAGCCTGTGTTTTGTAGGCCTCATGGTAATGTAATAGGCCCCGGGCCTAACCTCTGGCTTTAGCCTAAGTTATGGGCAAGTAAAGGCCTACTGGAGTCAGGCTCCTTTTCCTAGAGAAGGCCTAGTCTGTTGTCAAGGAAGGCCTAATGCCAACAGGCTTCTGTTGCGAAGGACGATCTACTGGTATCAGGCTCCCGTTGTTAAGAAACTCACACACTCACTCACTCCAGCACTAATATGAATCTTTTTGCCACCGCTTCTCACAATGAATGCTCCTAGTAGTTTCGGGGACCAGAATAGCACACCACACTCCCCAAGTATTGCCCCACACACACACATACACACACACACCGACATCTTTCGTACAGCTCTCACTAACATGATGTATGTCCCAACTAATTCTTGTACTCAATGCTCTGACTGATGATGAAGGCGAGCAAGTTTGACAAACTGGTGCGGCTGCTTCTTCATCACCCCGTCTGTCTGTCTGTCTGTCTCTCTGTGTGTTATCGCTTTCAGCGAATTATGCACTCGTACTATTTTCACACTCCCCCCCCCCTCCCTCTCTCTCTCTCAGTAAATTAGTAGACAGCAGCAGCAGCAAAGTTGGTGATGTGCAGGACTTTAAAGCGATTGACTTACTCTCTGAAATTGCAGCAGTGTCTGGATCAATTGGAAATGTGGGCCAAGGAATAATGGCACGTTGAATTGAACTTGGATAAGTGCAAAGTGGGAAGTTAAATCAGTGCAGCAGCAGCAGCAGCAGGACTTACACTGTAAATGGCAGCAGAGCCCCAGAGAATGTTGTAGGTGGACACAGAGACCGCCGAATAGTACGAGTGCATGATTGTCTGAAACCGATAAACAGGGTGATGAAGAAGCAGTTTGTCAAGCTTGTCTTCAACAGTCAGAGCATTGAGTACAAGGCTTGGGACATCATGCAGTACAAAAAATGTTGGTACATTTAAAAAAAGAGGGAGAGAGAGAGAGGTGGGGGAGGGAGAGACTGGAGAGAGGGGAGGAGGGGAAAGAGTGAGAGGGAGCGAGAATGATTACATACAAAAATTACATACAAACGCACAATAAATTACATACCGGAGGGGGGGAGCAGCAGCGTCACACACACACTAACCACCTCCACACACACAGGGGGGGAGGCGGGTGAGAGGGGTGGGAGAGGAGGGGGTAGAGAGGGGGGGAAGTGGCGAAAGAGGAGGGGAGAGAGGGGGAAAAGCGGGTGAGGGAGAGTGGGAAAGGGCAGGGGAAAGGGAAACGGAGGGGGAGAGGGGAAGGGAGGGG
>NW_022630798.1:0-55324 GCF_010909765.2 Amblyraja radiata | reverse complement strand
GTGAGTGGTATGTCCTCCCCCCCCCCCCCCCCCCCCCCCCCTAAGTTCCTGTCATGTTGATGTGAAGGGATTCAAAGTAACATTAGCAAATTTGCAGATGACACAAAGCTGGGTGGCAGTGTGAACTGTGAGGAGGATGCTACGAGAATGCAGGGTGACTTGGACAGGTTGGGGGAGTGGGCAGATGCATGGCAGATGCAGTTTAATGTGGATAAATGTGAGGTTATCCACTTTGGTAGCAAAAACAGGAAGGCAGATTACCATCTAAATGGCGTCAAGTTGGGAAAAGGGGAAGTACAACGGGATCTGGGGGTCCTTGTACATCAGTCTATGAAAATAAGCATGCAGGTACAGCAGGCAGTGAAGAAAGCGAATGGCATGTTGGCCTTTATAACAAAAGGAATCGAATATAGGAGCAAAGAGGTCCTTCTGCAGTTGTACAGAGCCCTAGTGAGACCATACCTGGAATATTGTGTACAGTTTCGGTCCCCTAATTTGAGGAAGGACATTCTTTCTATTGAGGGAGTGCAGCGTAGGTTTACAAGGTTAATTCCCGGGATGGCGGGACTGTCATATGCTGAGAGAATGGAGCAGCTGGGCTTGTACACTCTGGAGTTTAGAAGGATGAGAGGGCATCTCATTGAAACATATAAGATTGTTAAGGGCTTGGACACACTAGAGGCAGGAAACATGTTCCCGATGTTGGGGGAGTCCAGAACCAGGGGCCACAGTTTAAGAATACTGAGTTGGATGATCAGCCATGATCGTATTGAATGGCGGTGCAGGCTCGAAGGGCCGAATGGCCTACTCCTGCACCTAATTTCTATGTTTCTATGTAATAAGGAGTAAGCCATTTAAAACAGAGACGAGGAAACACTTTTTCACACAGAGAATTGTGAGTCTGTGGAATTCTCTGCCTCAGAGGGTCGGTTCTCTGGATACTTTCAAGAGAGAGCTAGATAGGGCTCTTAAAAATAGCGGAGTCAGGGGATATGGGGAGAAGGCAGGAACGGGGTACTGATTGTGGATGAGCAGCCATGAACACATTGAATGGCGGTGCTGGCTCGAAGGGCTGAATGGCCTACTCCTGCACCTATTGTCTATTGTCATTATGCAAGAACAGGGGAGCTGGGGGCCTCCAATGTTACAAAGTACCGTGCCATTGTGAGCAGTTTCTGGCCCCATCCCTGAGGAGGGATGTGCCGGGGCTGGAGAGGGTCCTGACGAGGTTTACAAGTTTGAAGAAGGGTCTCGAGCTGAAACTCTTTGTACGCTTCTAAGTCTCAACTCACATTGAATGGCGGTGCTGGCTCGAAGGGCCGAATGGGCCTACTCCTGCACCTATTGTCTATTGTCTATCTCGGAGAAAACCCATGCAGGTCACGGGGAGAACGTACAAACTCCGTACGGACAGCGCCCGTAGTCGGGATCGAACCCGGGTCTCCGGCGCTGCATCCGTTGTAAGGCAGCAACTCTACCGCTGCGCCACCGTGACTGCCCTGTACGACCTCCCCCTGAAGCTGAATCCCTCTAATCCAGGCAGCATTCTGGTAAACCTCCTCTGCACCCTCTCCAAACCCCCCACATGCTTCCTGTAATGGGGGCGACCAGAACTGCACGCGACACTCCGAATGAAGCAGAACCAAATGCATATAGTGCTGCATTTTGAAGAAATATTTCCAGGACCCCATGAGTCTGAGCTACAGGGACAGGTTGAGTAGGCTTGGACTCTATTTATTGGAGCGCAGAAGGATGAGGGGTGATCTTATAGAGGTGTACAAAATCATGAGAGGAATAGATCGGGTAGACGCACAGAGTCTCTTGCCCAGAGTAGGGGAATCGAGGACCAGAGGACAGAGGTTTAAGGTGAAGGGGAAAAGATTTCATTAGAACCTTTTTACACAGAGGGTGGTGGGTGTATGGAACGAGCTGTTAGAGGAGGTAGTTGAGGCTGGGACTATCCCAACGTTTAAGAAACAATTGGACAGGTACATGGATAGGACAGGTTTGGAAGGATATGGGCCAAATATGTAGGCAGGTGGGACTAGTGTAGATGGGGCATGTTGACCGGTGAGGGCAAGTTGGGCCGAAGGGCCTGTTTCCACACTGTATCTCTCTATGACTCTAATAATTAAGGAATTATAAGGAAGACTTTGTGATATTTATGTTTCCACTCTGATTAGCCATGGCTTGTTCAAACTATCAACAAGACTAGACTGGCTGAGTTAAATTTATGACTAACCTATAGCTGAACTCCTTCAACCTGCCTTAAATATGTTTACGATAAAAACACACGGTGGCACAGCGGTAGAGTTGCTGCCTCACAGCGCCGGAGACCCGGGTTCCATCCCGACTACGGGTGCTGTCTGTGCGGAGTTTGCACGCTCTCCCCGTGACCTGCGTGGGTTTTCTCCGGGTGCTCTGGTTTCCTCTCACAACCCAAAGACGTGCAGGTTTGTAGGTTAATTGGCTTGGGTAAAAATTGTAAATTGTCCCTGGTGTGTGTAGGGTAGGGCTGGTGTGCGGGGATCGCTGGTCGGCACGGACTCAGTGGGCCGAAGGGCCTGTGTATGCGCTGTATCTCTAAGCTAATCTGAACTACGGTTTTGAAGTTTTAGTTTGGTTTAGATCAGAGACACAGCAAGGAAACGGGCCTCTAGGCCCACTGAGTCCACGCTGACCCGACTGAAGAAGGGTCCCGACCCGAAACATCAGCGATCCATGTTCTTCAGAGATGCTGCCTGACCCTCTGAGTTACTCAAGCATTTTATATCTATCTTTGGTATACACCAGCATCTGCAGCTTAGTTTAGTTTAGTATAGTTTACAGATACAACACGGAAACAGGCCCTTCGGCCTACCGAAGTCCGTGCCGACCAGCGATCCAGTACTCTTACACTACACTACACTACACACTAGGGACAATTTACAAGCCTGCACGTCTTTGGAGTGTGGGAGGAAACCGGAGCGCCCGAACCCGAAACCGGAAACCCACGCAGGTCACGGAGAGAACATGCAAACTCCGTACAGACAGCACCCGCGGTCAGGATGGAACCTGTGCCTCTGGCTCTGTGAGGCAGCAACTATGCCGCCACCCCTTGTTCCTTGTAGCAGTTCCTTGGTTCCACAAAAGTTGTTTTTCTCCTCTCTCTTTCTCCCAACTCGAGTCCTTTGTTTACCCAGAAATCCGTTGCTTGGCTCCCTCGCTGGAGAGCTTGAAGCCAGTCGCACCTGTGGAACAAACTTTGCATTCAACCATTGTGCCTGCTCTCACTAGGGTATGTGGCCTGCTGTTCTGGCAGGCCCGCTCACTGGCACCGCTCCAATCTGTCTCATCATGCAATCTGCACGATCCAATTTCCTCTCCGCCCGGCTGGAGACTTTAATTTGGCCAGTCTTTTGTAGATGAATTTCAATGCCTTTCCGGACACTAAATTAACCACTTCATTGGTCACACGAATTCCAATATTGTTTTATGTGCGCTGTAGAAGCACAAATAGACAATTGGTGCAGGAGTAGGCCATTCGGCCCTTCGAGCCTGCACGAATGTGATCATGGCTGATCATCCCCAATCAGTTCCCCGTTCCTGCCTTCTCCCCATATCCCCTGACTCCGCTATCTTTAAGAGCCCTATCTAGCTCTCTCTTGAAAGTATCCAGAGAACCAGCCTCTGAGGCAGAGAATTCCACAGACTCATAACTCTCTTTGTGAAAACGTGTTTCCTCGTCTCCGTTCAAAATGGCTTCCCCCTTATTCTTAAACAGTGGCAGACAAAATTGCTGGGGAAACTCAGCGGGTGCAGCAGCATCTATGGAGCGAAGGAAATAGGCAACGTTTCGGGCCGAAACCCTTCTTCAGACCCTCTTAAACAGTGGCCCCTGGTTCTGGACTCCCCCAACATCGGGAACACGTTTCCTGCCTCTAGCGTGTCCAAACCCTTAATAATCTTATATGTTTCAATAAGAATCCCTCTCATCCTTCTAAAGTCCAGAGTATACAAACCCAGCCGCTCCATTCTCTCAGCATATGACAGTCCTGCCATCTCGGGAATTAACCTGGTAAACCTACGCTGCACTCCCTCAATAGCAAGAACGTCCTTCATCAAATTAGGGGACCAAAACTGCACACAATACTCCAGGCGTGGTCTCACTAGGGCCCTGTACAACTGCAGAAGGACCTCTTTGCTCCTATACTCAACTCCTCTTGTATGAAGGCCAACATGCCATTGGCTTTCTTCACTGCCTGCTGTACCTGATTGCTTACCTACCTGATCTCCTGGTTGCCAAACACTTTAACTCTGAATATTAAATATTGATTTCTCTCACTTCAGGTAGCCCCGGCATTCCCTCTCTCTATCCCTCCCCCACCCAAGTCACACCAGCTTCTCGTTCTCACCCAACAAACACCTAACGATGCATATCTTTCATACATTGTTCTTTATCTCTGTGAAAAGTTACCCCTCGGATTCCTATTAAATCTTTTCCCCTTCACCTTGAACCTGTGTCCTCTGGTCCTCGATTCCCCTACTCTGGGCAAGGACACTGTGCGTCTACCCGATCTATTCCTCTCATGATTTTATACACCTCTATAAGATCTCCCCTCATCCTCCTGCGCCCCATGGAATAGAGACCCAGCCTACTCAACCTCTCCCTGTAGCTCACACCCTCTAATCCTGGCAACATCCTCATAAATCTTTTCTGAACCATTTCAAGCTTGACAATATCTTTCCTATAACATGGTGCCCAGAACTAAACACAATATTCTAAATGTAATCTCACCAACGTCCTATACAACTGCAACATGGCCTCCCAACTTCTTTACTCAATACTCTTGACAGATGAAGGCCAAAGTGCCAAAAGCCTTTTTGACCACTGTTACGACTCCCGAATGCAGGCACTTCAGAGCCGAGTAACATAATTCAAAAACCAGGTTCAAGTTCAAAAATAGTTTTAATTATTCAATGGAACACAAAACCCAAACCTGATTCAAACAACCCAGTCAGGGATATGGATGGACTGACAAACAATTTAACAGTGCTCCAGCCAGCCACGTAATGGACCGTCGAACCGGAGACTCTAAAACCTGCCTAAAGAGATCTAACCCGTAAACAAAATACACGAAAACACTAAGGTCAGCCCTTATCCGTCCCAATTCAGTATTTGTTAACAAGTAATGGTGAAAGTACACAAAGTTCTATGCCATGTGGCCAGGCCTTCCGCAGCTCACACCAGCAGTCTGCTCACAAGTCAGGGTCGACGAAGAAGAGAGAGAATCCTGGGAGACTCTGGTATTTAAGTTTCAGATGAGTCACCCGTCACCTGACGCAGCTTGGCCAATCGGGTACAGGAGCCTTTTAACCCCTTGATCCCAGACTCACAGCCACGAGGCCTGCACTCGGGAGAGAAACAGAGAAAGGTAAGTACATAGCATTCACCAGGGGGGGGAGCGCCTAACAACCACCTTATCTACCTGCGACTTGACCTTCAATGATGTGTAGCCTTGAATAGTTATGGCCCTGTCCCACGGTACGAGTTCATTCCAAGAGTTCTCCCGAGTTTGCCCTGATTCAAACTCGGAGATTTACGGTAATGGCCGCTCGTCGGTACTCGGGGCTCTCGTGGACATTTTTCAACATGTTGAAAAATCTTCACATGTCTTCCCGAGCTTACCTGCCATTAGCGAGTCTTCCCAAGAACCTGCCGTTAGCGCTAGGAGACGTCCCCGAGCTCTGACGTACCCGCTACGTTCATTCTCCGTGCTTACCACGAGTTTGATTTTTTCTTAAACTCGGGAGAGCTCTTGGAATGAACTCGTACCGTGGGACAGGGGCCATTAGCTCCCAGCTCCGATCCTCCTACAGCCGCGACTCCGTGCAATACCTGTCAATTTCCAACTGTGCGACTAGCTCATCCACTTTGTTACCTATTGGACAGACAGACAGCACCCGAAGTCAGGATCGAACCCGTCTCTCTGGCACTCAGAAGCAGCCGACCTGCCCACTGCACCGTCCTTGATATGATTGCTGCGGGTCACCCCACTGTGGTCACGAGAAATGGTTGGCACGGTGGGGCAACGGTAGAGTTGCCGCCTTACATCGCCAGAGACCCTGGGTTCGATCCCGTACGGAGTTTGCACGTTCTCCCCGGGTCCTGCGTGGGTTTTCTCCAGGTGCTCAGGGTTTCCTCCCACACTCCGAATACATACAGGTTTGCAGGTTAATTGGCTTTGATATAAATGTAAATTGTCCCTCGTGTGTGCGTGTGTGTGTAGGAAAGTGTTAGTGTGCTGGGGATTGCTGGTCGGCGCGGACCTGGTGGGCCACAGGGCCTGTTTGCGCGTTGTATCTTAAAACACCTATACGTCTTGCGGAGTGTGGGAGGAAACCGGAGCACCCGGAGAAAACCCACACAGTTACAGGGTGAAGGTCCAGACTCTAAAGACGGAACTTTTAGTCAGTTTTAAACCCGGTTCTCTGGCGCTGTGAGGCAGCAACGCCACCGTTGGTCACCGTGCCGCTACTGTCATTGTTATTCATGCCAATTCACGAGGATTGTTGCCACAACTCGAGGGCCTGGGCTACAAGGAGAGGTTGGGCAGGCTAAGACCTTATTCCTTGGGAGCACAGGAGGGTGAGCGGTGATCTCGTAGAGGTGTACAAGATCATGAGGTGAATAGATGGGGTAAATACACAGCCCAGAGTAGGGGAATCGAGAACGAGGGGACAGGTTCGTAGGTTAATTGGCTTTGGTATAAATGTGTGTGGGATAGTGTTAGTGTGCGGGGATCGCTGGTCGGTGCAGACTCGGGCCTATTCCCACGCTGTATCTCTAAACTAAACTGAACCAAAACTGGGAAGCGTGCAACCTGACGTTTGTTCACGCGTGTCATTCTTGGCGTGTTTCCTCCCGCAGGTTACATGTGCACATGTTGAACGGACCTCTTCTGGCCCTTGTGTTCCCCGTACTCAACACCAGGCTGGTAAGTTGTTCCATCAAAGGAGACTGTTCAGAATGTCCTTGTCACTATTTTGTGCAGCGTAGGTTTACAAGGTTAATTCCCGGGATGGCGGGACTGTCATATGCTGAGAGAATGGAGCGGCTGGGCTTGTACACTCTGGAGTTTAGAAGGATGAGAGGGCATCTTATTGAAACATATAAGATTATTAAGGGTTTGGACACGCTAGAGGCAGGAAACATGTTCCCGATGTTGGGGGGAGTCCAGAACCAGGGGCCACACAGTTTAAGAATAAGGAGTAAGCCATTTAGAACGGAGACGAGGAAACACTTTTTCTCACAGAGAGTTGTGAGTCTGTGGAATTCTCTGCCTCAGAGGGCGGTGGAGGCCGGTTCTCTGGATACTTTCAAGAGAGAGCTGGATAGGGCTCTTAAAGATAGCGGAGTCAGGGGATATGGGGAGAAGGCAGGAACGGGGTACTGATTGGGGATGATCATCCATGGTCACATTGAATGGCGGTGCTGGCTCGAAGGGCCGAATGGCCTACTCCTGCACCTGTTATCTATTGTTTATCTTCAATATCTGCTGTTCTGCTACCTTAGTTTAGAGATGCAGCGTGGAAACGAGTTCCTTCGGCCCACAGAGTCCAAGCGTGTTTGGAACACCTCCGCTCAGTCCAGTTGCAACCTACCTGATCTCCCGGTGGCCCAGCACTTTCAACTCCCCCTCCCATTCCCACACTGACCTTTCCTGTCCTGGGCCTCCTCCATTGTCAGAGTGAGGCCTAGCGGCAGATTGGAGGAACAGCACCTCATATTTCGCTTGGGCAGTTTACACCCCAGCTGTATGAACATTGACTTCTCTAACTTCAAGATAGCCCTTGCTTTACCCTCTCTCTCCATCCCCCACCCCTTCCCCAGTTCTCCCACAAGTCTTACTGTCCTCCGACTACATTCTATCCCTGCCCCGCCCCCTCCCCTGACATCGGTCTGAAGAGGGTCTCGACCCGAAACGTCGCCCATTCCTTCTCTCCAGAGATCAGATTCAGATTCAAACTTGATTGTCATTGTCAGTGTACAGTACAGGGACAACACAATGCAGTTAGCATCTCCCTAGAAGAGCGACATAGAATATGAGCAATAAATAAATATATTTACGTGCATACAGTCGTAGTAGTGCAATTATTTTCTGGTGGAAGGAGTGTTCGGGGGTGGTGATTGGCAATCACCGAGGTACATTGTTGAGCAATGTAACAGCCGCCGGGAAGAAGCTGTTCCTGGACCTGCTGGTTCGGCAACGGAGAGACCTGTAGCGCCTCCCAGATGGTAGGAGGGTAAACAGTCCATGGTTGGGGTGAGAGCAGTCCTTGGCGATGCTGAGCACCCTCCGCAGACATCGTTTGCTTTGGACAGACTCAATGGAGAGGAGCGAGGAACCGGTGATGCGTTGGGCAGTTTTCACCACCCTCTGCAATGCCTTCCGGTCGGAGACAGAGCAGTTGCCATACCATACTGTGATGCAGTTGGTAAGGATGCTCTCGATGGTGCAGCGGTAGAAGTTCACCAGAATCTGAGGAGACAGATGGACCTTCTTCAGTCTCCTCAGGAAGAAGAGACGCTGGTGAGCCTTCTTGACCAAAGTTGAGGTATTGTGGGTCCAAGAGAGGTCATCGGAGATGTTGACCCCCAGGAACCTGAAGCTGGAAACACGTTCCACCTCCGTCCCGTTAATGTGGATGGGGGTGTGCGTGCCGCCCCTGGACTTCCTGAAGTCTACAATGAGCTCCTTGGTCTTCTTGGAGTTAAGGGCCAGGTTGTTGTCAGCGCACCATGCAGCTAGGAGCTGGACCTCCTCCCTGTAGGCCGACTCATCGTTGTTGCTGATGAGGCCAATCACCGTTGTATCATCTGCATACTTGATGATGGTGTTAGTACCATGTACAGGTGTGCAGTCGTAGGTGAAGAGGGAGTAGAGGAGGGGGCTCAGCACACAGCCCTGTGGAACGCCGGTGTTCAGGGTGAGGGTTGAAGAGGTGTGATTGTCTGACCTAACAGACTGGGGTCTGTTGGTTAGAAAGTCCAACCTGCAGCAAAGCTTTAGGGTGACAATGGACATGCAGCCTCACCCGCTGAGTCACTCCTGCATTTTGTGTCTACCTGTGTCTACATGTTTGTGTTCCAGATAGAACAATGACATTCTAACTTGCAGCAGCACAACACAATATGGAAACATAGTGCTCTGTAAACAATCTAACAAACAAGAGAGAAAAAAAGTTAAAGGTGTGTAGACCAGCGATCCCCGCACACTCACACTATCCTAATTCATTCCTAATCCATTGAATTAGGATAGGGTTAAGGGCCTGTCCCACTTTCACAACCTAATTCACGACCTTGTTTACTCGTGGACATTTTTCGTCAGGCTAGAAAAAACGCCCCGACCTACTTGATGCCACGGCTAGCATCACGGCCTGCTACGACCTACCTACGACCTCCCACGACCTCGTGATGACCATGCTGCGAGTATGAGTCAAGGGCAAACTCGGCAGAGGTCGTGAGTTAGGTCATGAAACTGAGACAGGCCCTTTAGTGAGCGGGGGTCGCAGGTCGGCGTGAACTCGGTGTACACACATCGAACCTTTTGTTCTCACTCGTATATTATTATTCAAAACGTTTTCACCCAGAGAGTTGTGAATCTGTGGAATTCTCTGCCACAGAAGGCAGTGGAGGCCGATTCACTGGATGTTTTCAAGAGAGAGTTAGATTTAGCTCTTGGGGCAAACGGAATCAAGGGATATGGGGAGAAAGCAGGAACGGGGGTACTGATTGGGGATGATCAGCCATGATCATATTGAATGGCGGTGCTGGATCGAAGGGCCGAATGGCCTACTACTGCACCTATTTTATATGTTTTGTGGCCCTGTGTTTTTGCCAATTCACTGGATGTTTTCAAGAGAGAGCTAGATAGGGCTCTTAAAGATAACGGCGTCAGGGGATATGGGGAGAAGGCAGGAACGGGGTACTGATTGGGGATGATCAGCCATGATCACATTGGATGGCGGTGCTGGCTCGAAGGGCCGAATGGCCTACTCCTGCACCTGTTGTCTGTTGTCACCCTAAAGCTTTGCCCTTACAACAAGCAATACAAATTGTCACAGACGAGAATGAGGGGAGTTTTCCTTTAAATACAACATTGAACAGCTCAGCACAGGAGCAGGTCACAATGTCCCCGCCAATGTCACTAACAATGTCAAGTTAAATTAATCTCCTCTGCCTGCACGTCATACATATCCATGTGCCTCACTGATACCTGGGATGTCAGGACTTTCATATGAAGAAAGACTGGATAGACTTGGCTTGTACTCGCTAGAATTTAGGAGATTGAGAGGGGATCTTATAGAAACTACAAAATTCTTATGGGGTTGGACAGGCTAGATGCAGGAAGATTGCTCCCGATGTTGGGGAAGTCCAGGACAAGGGGTCACAGTTTAAGGATAAGGGGGAAATCCTTTAGGACCGAGATGAGAAGAAACTTTTTCACACAGAGAGCGGTGAATCTCTGGAACTCTCTGCCACAGAGGGTAGTTGAGGCCACAGTTCATTGGCTATATTTAAGAGGGAGTTAGATGTGGCCCTTGTGGCTAAAGGGATCAGGGGGTATGGAGAGAAGGCAGGTACAGGATACTGAGTTGGATGATCAGCCATGATCATATTGAATGGCGGTGCAGGCTCGAAGGGCCGAATGGCCTACTCCTGCACCTATTTTCTATGTAGACAAAAATGCTGGAGAAACTCAGTGGGTGAGGCAGCATCTATGGTACGAAGGAATAGGTGACGTTTCGGGTCGAGACCCTTCTTCAGACACCACATTTAAGAAAGAACTGCAGATGCTGGAAAAATCTAAGGAAGATAAAAATGCTGGAGAAACTCAGCGGGTGTGAGGCAGCATCTATGGAGCGAAGGAATAGGTGACGTTTCGGGTCTAGACCCTTCTTCAGACACCACTATCGTCTCTGCCTCCACCACCACCCCTGGCAGTGCGTTCCAGGCACCCACCACCCTCCGTGTATTTTTTTTTTAAACTTGCCCCGCACATCTCATTTGAACTTTACCCCTTTCATCCTTTCACAGAGTTGTGAGTGTGTGGAATTCTCTGCCTCAGTTTCTTTCAAGAGAGAGCTAGATAGGGCCCTTAAAGATAGCGGAGTCAGGGGATATGGGGAGAAGGCAGGAACGGGGTACTGATTGGGGATGATCAGCCATGATCACATTGAATGGCGGTGCTGGCTCGAAGGGCCGAATGGCCTACTCCTGCACCTATTGCCTGTTATAGTAATAATACCGTTTATTGTCATTTGAACCTCAAATGAAGTTCAAACAAAATTTGGTTTCTGCAGACATACAACAAGAAAAGAACCAAGACACACACCAACACAATTCACACAAACATTCATCACAGTGAGTCTCCTCCTCACTGTGATGGAAGGCAAAGTCTTGTCTCTCCCCTTTCAATGTGATCATGGTTGATCATCCCCAATCAGTACCCCGTTCCTATTGTCTATTGTCTATTGTCACCCTAAAGCTTTGTGCTTGTAGCACGCAATAAAATTCTCACAGTCCCACGCCACCCAGACCACACACTGGTGTCACCACAGCTATCGGGAAGAAGGTACAGGGAGCTGGGAGGTTCTACTGCATTTGTCCAGGGCCTTGGTGAGACCACACCTGGAGTATTGCGCGCAGTTTTGGTCTCCTAATCTGAGGAAAGACATTCTTGCCATAGAGGGAGTACAGAGAAGGTTCACCAGACTGATTCCTGGGATGGCAGGACTTTCATATGAAGAAAGACTGGATAGACTCGGCTTGTACTCGCTAGAATTTAGAAGATTGAGGGGGGATCTTATAGAAACTTACAAAATTCTTAAGGGGTTGGACAGGCTAGATGCAGGAAGATTATTCCCGATGTTGGGGAAGTCCAGAACAAGGGGTCACAGTTTAAGGATAAGGGGGAAATCTTTTAGGACCGAGATGAGAAAAAAAAACGTCAGCACTTCAAATCCCCCTCCCATTCCATATCCGACCTTTCCGTCCTGGGCCTCCTCCATGGCCAGAGTGAGTCCCACCGTAAATTGGAGGAGCAGCACCTCATATTTCGCTTGGGCAGTTTACACCCCAGCGGTATGAACATTGACTTCTACAATTTCAGGTAGTCCTTGCTTTCTCCCTCCTTCCCCTCCCCTTCCCAGCTCTCCCACAGCCCACTGTCTCCGCCTCTTCCTTTCTTCTTCCCTCCCCCCCCCCACCCCCACATCAGTCTGAAGAAAGGTCTCAACCTGAAACGTCGCCTATTCCTTCACTCCATAGATGCTGCCTCACCCGCTGAGTTTCTCCAGCATTTTTGTCGACCTTCGATTTTTCCAGCATCTGCAGTTCTTTCTTAAAAGTTTAGTTGAGTTTATTGTCACGTGTACCGAGCTACAGTGAAAAGCTTTTTGTTGCGTGCTAACCAGTCAGCAGAAAGACAATACATGATTACAATCGAGCCGTCCACAGTGTAGGAGGCAACACGGTGGCACAGCGGTAGAGTTGCTGCCTCACAGCGCCAGAGACCCGGGTTCGATCCCGACCACGGGCGCTGTCTGTACGGAGTTTGCACGTTCTCCCCGTGACCTGCGTGGGTTTTCTCCGAGATCTTCGATTTCTTCCCACACTCCAAAGACTTGCAGGTTTGTAGGTTAATTGGCTGGGTATAAATGTAAAAAATGTCCCTGGTGTGTTCTTCTTATCGAGAAGATTAGATGTTGTACAGCCAGAGCTAAACACACTTCTCGGCTTCTGCATACAATGGTGTCTGTCTTGGTATCTGGCCATTCAATGTGATCATGGCTGATCATCCCCAATCAGTATCCCGTTCCTGCCTTCTCCCCATATCCCCTGACTCCGCTATCTTTAAGAGCCCTATCTAGCTCTCTCTTGAAAGCATCCAGAGAACCGGCCTCCACCGCCCTCTGAGGCAGAAAATTCACAACTCTCTGTGAGAAAAAAGTGTTTCCTCATCCCCGTTCTAAATGGCTTACCCCTTATTCTTAAACTGTGTGGCCCCTGGTTCTGGACTCCCCCAACATCGGGAACATGTTTCCTGCCTGTAGCGTGTCCAAACCCTTAACAATCTTTATAGATCTGCTTCTGTGGGTAGTGCGAAAATAGTCGCCTGGGTAGGCCGCCATCTTGGATGTGAAGGAGGGTCATTTTGATACAATCATTTATGAACTTACTTTGCTTTTAAAAGTCAAGAGTCAAGAGAGTTTTATTGTCATGTGATAGTTTTATTGTCCCAGATAGAACAATGACATTCTCACTCGCTGCAGCACAACACAATATGGAAACATAATGCGCTGTAAACAATATCATACAATACGAGAAAAAAACGTTCTGAAAAAAATACACATACACACACATATATGTAATATATACACACACATACACATACACACACACACACATGCACACACAGACACAAACAGACAGACACACACACATACACAGACACACACGCACACACAGACACAAACAGACAGACACACACATATAGACACACATGCGCACACGCACGCAGACACACACGCACACGGACACACACGTGCACACGCGCACACACACGCACACACACACAGAAACAGACACATACAAACACACACACACACACACACACATACACAGACAGACAGACAGACATACACAGACACACATGCACACACAGACACAAACAGACAGACACACACATATACAGACACACACACGCACACGCACGCAGACACACGCACACGGACACACACGCGCACACACACACAAGCACACACACACGCACACACACACAGACACGCACACACACACACACAGAAACAGACACATACAAAGACACACACACAGAAACACACACACACACACAGAAACACACATGCACAGAAACAGACACACAGAAACACACACGCACGCGCGCACACGCACACACACCACACATATATATATTTACACATACGTACACACAAAAAGCACAAACAATAATAATGTTGTGTCCTTAATCTCTGTGTCTTGTTGCTTGCAGCTGCCCTTTGAAACGGAGGTATATTATATCCAGCATGTCCTCATGTATGTTGTTCCGTTTTACCTGCTCAACAGAGGCGGTAAGGATTAGTATGATACACCCCAGCGGTATGAACATTGGCGTCTCTATCTTCGTAACCCTCGCTTTCCCTCTCTCCTTCCCAGTTCTCCCACCAGTCTGACTGTCCCCTGATTACATTTTATCTCTGTCTGCTTTGTTGCACCTTGACTTCATTTCTTTTGATCTCTTACACTTCCTTATCTCCGTGTCTCCCTCTCCCCTGACTCTCGGCCTGAAGAAGGGTCTCGACCCGAAACGTCACCATTCCTTCTCTCCAGAGATGCTGCCTGTCCTGCTGAGTTACTCCAGCTTTTTGTGTCTATCTTCGGTGTAAACCAGCGTCTGCAGTTCCTTCACCCACATAAGGATTAGTTTTGAGTTTCAGTTTATTGTCACGTGTACCGAGGTACAGTGAAAAGCTTTTTGTTGCGCGCTAACCAGTCAGCGGAAAGACAATACATGATTACAATCGAGCCGTCCACAGTGTACAGATACAGGATAAAGGGAATAACGTTTAGTGCAAGATAAAGCAAGCAAAGTCCGATCAAGTATAGTCTGAGGGACATCAATGAGGTAGATAGTAGTTCAGGACCGCTCTCTGGTTGTGGTAGGATGGTTCAGTTGCCTGATAACAGCCGGGAAGAAACTGTTCTCTGAATCTGAAGGTGTGCGTTCGTTTTCACACTTCTGTACCTCTTGCCCGATGGGAGAGGGGAGAAGAGGGAGTGACCGGGGGGGTGAGACTGGTCCTTGATGATGCTGCTGGCCTTGCCGAGGCAGCGTGAGGTGTAGATGGAGTCGATGGAAGGGAGGCTGGTTTGTGTGACGATCTGGGCTGCGTCCACAATTCTCTGCGATTTCTCGCGGGTCTTGGACGGAGCCGTTCCCAAACCGTGCTGTGATGCATCCTGATAAAACGCTGACCACAGCGCATCTGTAGAAGTTGGTGAGAGTTGTAGGGGCCATGCCGAGTGATGAGAAACCTATTCTAGATCTTGTCTGTTGATAGATTTGAATTTCCATGATGCCTTAGCGAATTCTTTGAAATTTGTCACCAGTTTAGTTTTTACAGCAAGGAAACAGGCCCTTCGGCCCATCGAGTCCACACTAGTTCCCACGCTCACCATCGATCACCCATTCATACTAGTTCTATGTTATCGCCCTTTCTTATCCACTCCCCCCTACACACTTGGGGGCAGTTTTACAGAGGGCCAACTAACTGATTAAATCCACACGTCTTTTGGATGTAGGAAGAAACCAGAGGAAGGAGATGAGGAGGAATTTCTTTAATCAGAGGGTGGTGAATATGTGGAATTCTTTGCCACAGACGGCTGTGGAGGCCAAGTCAGTGGATATTTTTAAGGCAGAGATAGACAGATTCTGGATCAGTACGGGTGTCAGGGGTTATGGGGAGAAGGCAGGAGAATGGTGTTAGGAGGGAGAGATAGATCAGCCATGATTGAATGGTGGAGTAGACTTGATGGGCCAAACGGCCTAATTCTGTTCCTATCAAGTTTGCTGATGATACAAAAGTGAGTGGTTTTGCAGATAGTGAAGATGGTTGTGAACGATTGCAGCAGGATCTGGATCGATTGGCCAGGTGGGCGGAGGAATGGTTGATGGAATTTAATACAGAGAAGTGTGAGGTGTTGCATTTGGGATGTCGAACAAGGGCAGGACCTACACAGTGAATGGTAGGCCTCTGGGTAGTGTTGTAGAACAGTGGGATCTAGGAGTACAGGTGCATGGTTCCTTGAAGGTCGAGTCGCAGGTAGATAAGGTGGTGAAAAAGGCTTTTAGCACTTTGGCCTTCATCAGTCAGAGTATTGAGTATAGAAGTTGGGAGGCCATGTTGCAGTTGTATAAGACGTTGGTGAGACCACATTTAGAATATTGTGTTCAGTTCTGGGCACCATGTTATAGGAAAGATGTTGTCAAGCTTGAAAGGGTTCAGAAAAGATTTACGAGGATGTTGCCAGGACTAGAGGGTGTGAGCTACAGGGAGAGGTTGAGAAGGCTGGGTCTCTATTCTATGAAGCGCAGGAGGATGAGGGGTGATCTTATAGAGGTGCACAAAATCATGAGAGGAATAGATCGGGTAGATGCACAGAGTCTCTTGCCCAGAGCAGGTGAATCGAGGACCAGAGGACATGGGTTCAAGGTGAAGGGGAAAAGATTTAATAAGAATCTGAGGAGGTGCCAGAGGAGGTGGCTGAGGCTGGGATGATCCCATCGTTTAAGAAACAGACACACACATATACACACACACATATATACACACACACACACATATACACACGTACAAGATCAGAGTTTTAATGATATGATATATATGATATGATATGATATGGTATATGATATGATATATATATATTTATACACACACATATACACACACGTATACACACATATACACATGTACAAGATCAGAGTTTTAATAAGTATATGATATGATATATAGAAATATAGAAACATAGAAACATAGAAAATAGGTGCAGGAGTAGGCCATTCGGCCCTTCGAGCCTGTACCGCCATTCAATATGATCATGGCTGATCATCCAACTCAGTATCCTGTACCTGTCCTCTCTCCATAACCCCTGATCCCTTTAGCCACATCTAACTCATCTAAATATAGCCAACGAACTGGCCTCAACTACCTTCTGTGGCAGTGAATTCCAGAGATTCGCCACTCTCTGTGTGAAAAATGTTTTTCTCATCTCGGTCCTAAAAGATTTCCCCCTTATCCTTAAACTGCGACCCCTTGTTCTGGACTTCCCCAACATCGGGAACAATCTTCCTGCATCCAGCCTGTCCAACCCCTTAAGAATTTTGTAAGTTTCTATAAGATCCCCCCTCAATCTTCTAAATTCTAGCGAGTACAAGCCGAGTCTATCCAGTCTTTCTTCATATGAAAGTCCTGTCATCCCAGGAATCAGTCTGGTGAACCTTCTCTGTACTCCCTCTATGGCAAGAATGTCTTTCCTCAGATTAGGATATTTATATTTATACACACACATACAGATATATATTTGACACATATATTTTACATAGTGCTATGCTTACATAGCTGTTGTGCCGCTGCTAGTAAGAATTTCATTGTTCCGTTTCGGAGGCACATGACAATAAATCACTCTTGCCTCTCGGATGTGCACGTGGTCTACGATGAATAATCCTCTTGCCTGCATCCTCCAGGTGTATACAAGCCGGAGCCTTTGGGAGACTTCAAGTGGGCAGTGTTGGCTACAGGACTGCTGTTTCTCTACCACTACACCATCCTTCAGGCCCTGGCCCTGGTGAGTAGGCCGCACATATATACATAGAACCTATTTTTGCGGCTAGGTTTGTATTCAATGGATAAGGATGGATCTAACGGGAAATTACTGCCTTTTAAGTCAACAGGGTCTGAAGAAGGGTCTCGACCCAAAGCGTCACCCATTCCTTCTCTCCAGAGACGCTGCCTGTCCCGCTGATGTACTCCAGCATTTTGTGTCTTTCTTCGGTTTAAACCTGCATCTCCAGTTCCTTCCCACCCTGTAGTTCTATGTTAAAGACCATAGACAATAGGTGCAGGTGTAGGCCATTCGGCCCTTTGAGCCAGCACCGCCATTCAATGTGATCATGGTTGATCATCCACAATCAGTATCCCATTCCTGCCTTCTCGACATATCCCCTGACTCCACTATCTTTAAGAGCCCTATATAGCTCTGTCTTGAAAGCATCCAGAGAACCGGCCTCCACCGCCCTCTGAGGCAGTGAATTCCACAGACTCACAACTCTCTGTGAGAAAAAGTGTTTCCTCGTCTCCGTTCTAAATGGCTTACTCCTTATTCTTAAACTGTGCGTGGCCCCTGGTTCTGGACTCCCCCAACATCGGGAACATGTTTCCTGCCTCTAGCGTGTCCAAGCCCTTAACAATTCCCGCCATCCTGGGAATTAACCTGGTGAACCTATGCTGCACTCCCTCAATAGCAAGAATGCCCTATGATCGTGGTCAAGAATAAGGACCGCCCTTGTCCCGTATTTGACCGCTACTACTCGGGTCGAGGGGACTGTCGGGTCGGAGCGCTGCGTCCAGCCCCGCCTCACCCGTCCCGACGTAGTGCAGCCCGTGGAGTGCAGCAGCAGCAGCAGCAGAAGCAGCATCAGCCCCTCGCCCGTGGCCCCATCGGTCGGTTGGCAGCCCGGCCAGCTGTCCGACCTTCGGACCTTCGCTGACCGCCGACACCACCACCACCCCTCCTTCTCACGGCCGATCATCGGTTCACGAGTTGGACGGGGCGCCGGACTTTGCGCGCGGCCCCCGGGCCAAAACTCCTCAGCTGGCCCGCCGGCTGGGCTTTGTGTACAGTCCAGCACCCGGGGCCAACTCATCATTCACCCAGCCACGGCCCAGTCAATCAACGAATTTCTGTCGGGAATTTGTCCCGTATTTTGACCTTTTGTCCCTTATTTGGGAGTGAGGAAGTTGGCGACCCTATTTGTGTTGGAGGGCGCGGCGCGGGCGCGGTGACCTGTTCCTGTGGCATGGACGAGATGTTTAAGAAGGAACTGCAGATGCTGTAGAAATCTAAGGTCGACAAAAATGCTGGAGAAACTCAGCGGGTGAGGCAGCATCTATGGAGCGAAGGAATGGGTGACGTTTCGGGTCGAGACCCTTCTTCAGACTGATGTGGGGGGGAGGGGGGGGGCGGGAAGAAGAAAGGAAGAGGCGGAGACAGTGGGCTGTGGGAGAGCTGGGAAGGGGAGGGGAAGGAGGGAGGAAGCAGGGACTACCTGAAATTAGAGAAGTCAATGTTCATACCGCTGGGGTGTAAACTGCCCAAGCGAAATATGAGGTGCTGCTCCTCCAATTTACGGTGGAGGAGGCCCAGGACAGAAAGGTCGGATTGGGAATGGGAGAGGGGGGGGAGGGGGGGGATTGTGTGTTCCTGTGGTGAGGTTGGTCCTGTGGGGTGATTGTGTGTTTGGACATGCCCGCAGGTGACGATGGTGAACCTGAACAGCATGCTGTGCCCGGCTGTGTCCGACCCCTTCCACGGACCCTTCTACCGGATGTGGGCGTCCCTGCACCAGACGGCCCTGCTGATGGTCCACGGGAAGCTGCTGACTCTCCTCTCCCTCGCCCTGCCCACCCTGGCCCGGGGCCTCAGACACGGGCGCAAGCTGGAGTGAGCGAGTGGGAGTGTGCTGGCAAACGCCAGCCAGTGGACAGAGGGCGAGAGGGGGAGAGAGAGAGAGAGAGAGAGAGACGCCCTCGCGGGTGGAAGGGGACGCAGCCAGAGCTGTGGACGGCACTTCTCTTCCGTCCCCGTCCCCCCCGCTCGCCCACGGTGACCACACGGCCCCTTCGCTACGGAGCCACAATGTGTGTGGGGCACCAGCAACGCAGCACTCTCTCACACGCAGGAGAGAGAACAGAGGTACAGGCACACCCCCCACACACACACACACACACACACACACACGCACACACACACGCACACACTGTCTCACGCACACTGTCTCTCACACACACACACACTGCTTCACACACTCACTGTCACACACACACACACACACACACACACACACACATTCTCTCTTTCTCTCTCCCTCAGTCTCACACACACCCAGTCTCACGCACGCATGCACAGTCACAATCCCTCACTCTCTCTCTCTCATACACGCACACACACACAATCACAATCCCCCACACAGTCTCTCTCACACGGCCATAGTCTCACACACTCACCTAGAGATAGCCTCTCTCACACGCACATGCAGTCTCAGTAAACACGTGTACACTCACCCCCTCCCTCTCCCTCCTTCCTCCCTCTCTGCCTCTAGGTCTCCCCCCTCCCTCATTCTCTTCTCTCACTTTGTCTCTCTCTGTCACACACATAGTCTCTCACACACACATTTGCACACACAATCAGCGCCTCTCTTACACACTCAATCTCCCTCTCTCACACACCCACACCATCTCTCACACATACACATTCACACACTCACTCACACTCACACACTCACTCTCTCCGACACACATACACACACGCACACTCACACTCACACACTCACTCTCTCTCACACACATACACACACGCACGCACACACACACACACTCACACACTCACTCTCTCTCACACACATACACACACGCACGCACACACACACACACACACACACACACACTCACTCTCTCACACACATACACACACGCACGCACACACACACACACACACACACACACTCACTCACACTCACTCTCTCACACACACACACACACACACTCACTGTCTCACACACACACACACACTCACACTCTTACACACATACACACACACACTCACTGTCTCTCACACACACACTCACACTCACTCTCTCTCACACACGCACGCACACACACTCACACACACACACACACACACTCACTGTCACACACACACACACACACACACATTCGCACAAATTCACTCACACATTCGCACACACTCACTCACACACACACACACTCACTCACACTCACTCTCTCACACACACACACACACACACTCACTGTCACACACACTCACTCACACACATTCGCACACAATCACTGTCTCACACACACACTCACTCTCTCTCACACTCATTCGCACACACTCACTCACACACACATTCGCACACAATCACTGTCTCACACACACACACACACACACACACATTCGCACACACACTCACTCTCACACACACACACACACTCGCACTCTCTCACACACATACGCACACATTCACTGTCTCACACACACAATCACTCTCACACACACACACACACACACACACACACACTGTCTCACACACACACATTCGCACACACACTCACACACACAATCAGCGCCTCTCTCTCTCTCACACACACACACACGCAGTTTAATTGTAGATTCTACACTGACTGCATCAGGAGCGGCGCGTGGGAAGTGAAAGAGGATGGATGGACAGTGAGCTTGTTCTGGTCGCTTTGACCCAGCCTTGGTGGGACAGCATGGAATCACTGCAGGAGGTGGATGACTCTCTCCGCGGCCGGCTAGCCCTGGCGTAGGGAGACTGAGCAGGCGTTCCACGACAGCGAGAGACTGCTTGCTTCACCCAGAGCCCTGGACCAGAGCCGGGCCACGAGGACTCTGTTACTCTGCCCAAAGAGATTGTCCACCTCGCGTTTGTTTGGATTAACCATTGTTCATAGTTGGTTCTGTTTCTCCAGTGAGGTGGAAGCATATCGTTAAGGAATGAGGTTGATAGGAATTCACTGAGTCAGGATGTATGATTCATTAAAACTAAATTATAATCGCAAGCTGCTAAAAATGATCGTCAGTCATTCCACATTCGTACCAGCATGGAGACAGGCCCTTCGGCCCACCTTGTCCATGCCGACCAAGTTGGCATATTAGACAATAGACAATAGGTGCAGGAGTAGGACATTCGGCCCTTCGAGCCAGCCCCGCCATTCAATGTGATCATGGCTGATCGTCCCCAATCAGTACCCCGTTCCTGCCTTCTCCCCATATCCCCTGACTCCGCTATCTTTAAGAGCCCTATCTAGCTCTCTCTTGAAAGTATCCAGAGAACCGGCCTCCACCGCCCTCCGAGGCAGAGAATTCCACAGACTCACCACTCTCTGTGAGAAAAAGTGTTTCCTCGTCTCCGCTCTAAATGGCCTCCCCCTTATTTTTAAACTGTGTGTGGCCCCTGGTTCTGGACTCCCCCAACATTGGGAACATGTTTCCTGCCTCTAGCGTGTCCAAGCCCATATTGTGGTAGTCCCAATCGCAATAGAGACAGAGAGAGTGACAGAGAGATAGAGAGTGAGCTGGAATAACTCAGTGGGTCAGGCAGCATCTCTGGAGAAAATATGTAGGTGACGTTTTGGGTCTGTACTGAAATTTGGGCAGGTGGAGGGAGGGGGCGGGGGGAAAGGAGAGAGAAGAACTAGAGGCAAGAGAAGACGCATGTTCCTTCTCATTACAGTACATGGATGGTTCATGGCTGGCACACACACGATGGGCCGAAGGGCCTGTTTCCGTGCTGTTCAGTTCTATGAATCTATGATGACAGTGAATGGGTGGTTGATGGTCAACACACTCGATGGGCTGAAGGGTCTGTTTGCATTGACTAACTCATGATTGTACTTTAGAGATCCAGCGTGGAAACAGGCCCTTCGGCCCACCGAGTCCATGCTGACCAATGATTCAGGAACTGAGTCGCTGCCTTACAGTGTATGCAGACCCAGGTTCGATGCCGACCACGGGTGCTGTCTGTACGGAGTTTGTACGTTCTCCCCGTGACCCGCGTGGGTTGTAAATTGGAAATTGTGTGTAGGGTAGTGTCAGTGTGCGGGGATCGCTGGTCGGCACAGACTCGGTGGGCCGAAGGGCCTGTTTCCGCGCTGAACTAAGCTAAAGTGCATTTCCACCAGTACTTGGTACTCGAGTGGTCCTGAAATCCATTGACGTCAAAGACCAATGAAGAACTGTTTTCAGACCCCATGGCACAGGCACCTGATGTACTTAGCACCTACGCAGGTGTGGGAGGAAGCACCTGGGGGAAACGCACACGGCCACAGGAGAACGTGCAAACTCCACACAGACAGACAGCGCCCGAGATCACAATCACAACAATACTTTATTAGCCAAGTATGTTTTTGCAACATACAAGGAATATCATTTGCCAAGTCAGTCAGGCAAATAAAAAGCAACAGAACACACAAACCACATTTTAACATAAACATCCACCACAGTGACTCCTCCACATTCCTCACTGTGATGGAAGGTGAAAAAAAGTTCAATCTCTTCCCTTCTTTGCTCACCCGCGGACAAGGGCCTCGAGCCCTTTGTTGACGGGACGATCTTGACTCTCGTAGCCGGCGGTGTTTGGGCCCTCCACGTCGGGGCAATCAGCTCCTGTATCGGGGGGGGTGTCAGCTCCCCCGCACCGAGCGATCCAACCCCGGGTCGGGGCTGGTCGAGCCTCTGTGTTGCTGGAGCTTCCGACTCGGCCTCTCCCGAGATATCGAGCTCTCAGTGTAATGTTCGCAGGTCGCAGGTTTGAGCGTCGATCCCAGGCAAGGGATCAACTCCGATGTTAAGTCCACGCTCCCCAGAGGGGCCCAAGGTCAGTCTGAGGAGGCCTCCAGCTCCATCGATGGTAGGCCGCAGAGCGACCGGAGAATGCGATCTGAGAATGAATCGCTGGTTCAGCAAGGTTAGGAACTGAGAGAAATGTTTCCCCCGACCCCCTCACCTCACATAAAACAAACCCGAGGACATTTACAGACTTTTAACACACACTAAAAAAATGTTAAAAAGATGAAAAAACAGACATTGTTGGCGGGGCTGCCAATCGCACGGCGCCTTAGTGAGGCCCCAGTGAGACCACAAGGCCACACCTGGAGTATTGTGTGCAGTTTTGGTCCCCTAATTTGAGGAAGGACATTCTTGCTATTGAGGGAGTGCAGCGTAGGTTCACCAGGTTAATTCCCGGGATGGCGGGACTGTCATATGCTGAGAGAATGGAGCGGCTGGGCTTGTACACTCTGGAGTACAGAAGGATGAGAGGGAATCTTATTGAAACATATAAGATTGTTAAGGGTTTGGACACGCTAGAGGCAGGAAACATGGTCCCGATGTTGGGGGGAGTCCAGAACCAGGGGCCACAGTTTAAGAATAAGGAGTAAGCCATTTAGAACGGAGACGAGGAAACACTTTTTCACACAGAGAGTGATGAGTCTGTGGAATTCTCTGCCTCAGAGGGCGGTGGAGGCCGGTTCTCTGGATACTTTCAAGGGAGAGCTAGATAGGGCTCCTAAAGATAGCGGAGTCAGGGGATGTGGGGAGAAGGCAGGAACAGGGTACTGATTGGGGATGATCCACCATGATCACATTGAATGGCGGTGCTGGCTCGAATGGCCTACTCCTGAACCTATTATCTATTGACTCGATGGGCCGAATGGCCTAACTTTACTGTAACTTGTGAACTCAGCTGGTTGGGCAGCATCTCTGGAGGACATGGATGGGTGACATTTCGGGTCAAAACAGTCCTTCAGACCCGTCTGACCTGCCGAGTTACTTCAGCATTGTGTGGTTCTTTCACCATCCATGTGGACTGGATTCAGTAATAAGGACAGAGAGCTCTGATCATCTCTTGTTCCAACCTGCTCACTACTTAACCTCATTAATTTAAAACAGGTTATTAGCCAAAACAGTTTGTCAACTCATGTTTCAGAGCCTGAGGTATGGGGTGGGAGATTGCAACCTTCACATGGCCCGCCCTGTTTCGACGAATGCAATCAACCCGGCGTGCACAATCAAATAAGATCAAATAGAACAAGTTGTCCTACAACTTTAGGCTGTGCGAGATGAAGAGCCTGAGGTCAGGATGGTGGCGCACAAAATTGCGTACAGTTTTGGTCTCCTAATCTGAGAAAAGACATTCTTGCCATAGAGGGAGTACAGAGAAGGTTCACCAGACTGATTCCTGGGATGTCAGGACTTTCATATGAAGAAAGACTGGATAGACTCGGTTTGTACTCGCTAGAATTTAGAAGACTGAGGGGAGATCTTATAGAAACTTACAAAATTCGTAAGGGGTTGGACAGGCTAGATGCAGGAAGATTGTTCCCGATGTTGGGGAAGTCCAGAACAAGGGGTCACAGTTTAAGGATAAGGGGGAAATCTTTTAGGACCAAGATGAGAAAAACATTTTTCACACAGAGAGTGGTGAATCTGTGGAATTCTCTGCCGCAGAAGGTAGTTGAGGTCAGTTAATTGGCTATATTTAAGAGGGAGTTAGATGTGGCTAAAGGGATCAGGGGGTATGGAGAGAAGGCAGGTACAGGATACTGAGTTGGATGATCAGCCATGATCATATTGAATGGCGGTGCAGGCTCGAAGGGCCGAATGGCCTACTCCTGCACCTGATTTCTATGTTTCTATGCTGCCTCACAGCGCCAGAGACCTGGGTTCCATCCTGACTACGGGCGCTGTCTGTACGGAGTTTGCACGTTCTCCCTGTGACCCGCATGGGTTCTCTCCGGGTGCTCCGGTTTCCTCCCACACTCCAAAGACGTGCAGGTTTGTAGGTCAGTCTGAAGAAGGGTACCGACCAGAAATGGTCACGTATTCCTTTTCTCCGGAGATGTTGCCTGACCCGCCGAGTTACTCCAGCTTTTTGTGTCGGTCAATTGCCTTCTGGTGCTGCCAGGCAGCAGCTCTACCCGCTACACCACTGTAACGCCCATTGAAACTGGAGGTTTTAACTTCAAGCCTGACGGGAGAGGGGAGAAGTGGGAGTGACCGGGGGTGAGACTGGTCCTTGATGATGCTGCTGGCCTTGCCGAGGCAGCGTGAGGTGTAGATGGAGTCGATGGAAGGGAGGTTGGTTTGTGTGATGGTCTTGGGCTGCGTCCACAATTCGCTGCGATCTCTTGTGGTCTTGGATGGAGCCGTTCCCAAACCAAACCATGACGCACCCCGACTCAAGTAACTGCAGTTCCTCGTGTCTCCATTCCCTGCAACCTCGGCAGAGTGGTTTTAAGGCTGGTGAAATTCCACAGTGCCCATAAATAGACAATAGGTGCAGGAGGAGGCCATTCGGCCCTTCGAGCCAGCACCGCCATTCATTGTGATCATGGCTGATCGTCCCCAATCAGTAACCCGTTCCTGCCTTCTCCCCATATCCCTTGACTCCACTAGCCCCTAGAGCTCTATCTAACTCTCTCTTAAATCCATCCAGTGATTTGGCCTCCACTGCCCTCTGTGGCAGGGAATTCCACAAATTCACAACTCTCTGGGTGAAAACGATTTTTCTCACCTCAGTCTTAAATGGCCTCCCCTTTATTCTAAGACTGTGGCCCCTGGTTCTGGACTCACGCAACAATGGACAATAGACAATAGGTGCAGGAGTAGGCCATTCGGTCCTTCGAGCCAGCACCGCCATTCGATGTGATCATGGCTGATCATCCCCAATCAGCACCCCATTCCTGCCTTCTCCCCATATCCCCTGACTCTGCTATTTTTAAGAGCCCTATCTAGCTCTCTCTTGAAAGCATTGGGAAACATCTTTCCTGCATCTAGCTTGTCCAGTCCTTTTATAATTTTATATGTTTCTATAAGAGAGCCCCTCATCCTTCTAAACTCCAGTGGCCTCCACTGCCCTCTGTGGCAGGGAATTCCACAAATTCCCAACTCTGGGTGAAAACGTTTTTTCTCACCTCAGTCTTAAATGGCCGACCCCCTTATTCTTAAACTGTGTGGCCCCTGGTTCTGGACTCCCCCAACATTGGGAACATGTTTCCTGCCTCTGGCGTGTCCAAACCCTTAATAATCTTATATGTTTCAATAAGATACCCTCTCATCCTTCTAAATAGCACGAGCACTGTGCTAACATAGGGACCCATAAAAGGTGCGTAAGAAGGATGCTGGCTTACACTGAAGATAGACATAAAATGCTGGAGTAACTCAGCGGGTCCGGCAGCATCTCTGGAGAGAAGAAATGGCTGATGTTTCGACTTCACACCAGTCTGAAGGGTTTCGACCGGAAACGCAATCGATTATTTTTCTTCAGAGTTGCTGCCTGACCCGCTGAGTTACTCCAGCATTCTGTGTTTTTTTTTGTGCAAAATCAGCATCTGCAGTTCTTTGTATTTCTCTTAAGTTGGTATCATGTTTAGTTTAGACATACAGTGCAGAAACAGGCCCTTCGGCCCACCGAGTCCGTGATCCCCGCACATTAACACTATCCTACACCCACCAGGGACAATTTTTATATGTTTACCGAAGCCAATTAACCTACAAACCTGCACGTCTTTGGAGTGTGGGAGGAAGCCGAAGATCTCGGAGAAAACCCACGCAGGTCACGGGGAGAACATGCAAACTCCGCGCAGACAGCGCCCGTGGTCGGGATCGAACCCGGGTCTCCGGCGCTGCGTTCGCTGTAAGGCAGCAACTCTACCGCTGCCCCACTGTGACCGACAGCCCGCCCGATCTTCAATAAAGCGAGCAGTGAACTAGGGGAGTGTGCAGAGACTGCTAATGTTGGCTGGCAGCAACTAATTATTGCCCTCACGTCTGTCTTTGCCAACACTAACCCTGTCCTACTTTCCCCACCGTCTCTGCAGCCAACCCTGCCCTGCATTCCTCTAGCTCAGCTTCATCCCACAGAACAGTAACGCATGTGGACAGGCCCTTCAGCCCACAACGTCTGTGCCGCTCACAAGAGCAATTTCAGAGACACAGAAGTGACTGCAGTGTTTAAGAAAGAACTGCAGATGCTGGAAAAAATCGAAGGTAGATAAAAAATACTGGAGAAACTCAGCGAGTGAGGCAGCATCTATGGGGCGAAGGAATAGGTGACGTTTTGGGTCGAGACCCTTCTTCAGACCGAATAACTGCAGTTGTAGGTTTACAGCAGCTGCCTTTTACAGCTCCAGGGACCTGGGTTCGATCCTGACTACGGGTGCTGTCTGTACGGAGTTTGCATGTTCTCCCCGTGACCTGCGTGGGTTTTCACCGGGCGCTCTGGTTTCCTCCCACACTCCAAAGACGTGCAGGTTTGCAGGTTAATTGGCTTGGTATGAATATTAAATGTAAATGTTTTAATTGTCCCTAGTGTGTGCAGGATAGTGTTAGTGTGCGGGGATCGCTGGTCGGGCACGGACTCGGTGGGCCGAAGGGCCTGTTTCCACGCTGTATCTCTAAACTAAACTAAAAGGAATAACCCAGTACAGTAAACATTGGTTTTAATGGAACTTTTCATAACAGATTTAGCTTATCATAAGGACATAGAAACATAGTAAATAGGTGCAGGAGTAGGCCAGAGATAGTGGAGTCAGGGGATATGGGGAGAAGGCAGGAACGGGGTACTGATTGGGGATGATCAGCCATGATCACATTGAATGGCGGTGCTGGCTCAAAGGGCCGAATGGCCTACTCCTGCACCTATTGTCTAATGCCATTCGGCCCTTCGAGCCAGCACCACCATTCAATATGATCATGGTTGATCATCTAATATCAGCACCTGCCTTCTCCCCATATCCCTTGATTCCGTTGGCCCCAAATGCAAAATCTATTTATGCCCCTGTGTCCCACTCAGGAAACCTGAACGGAAACCTCTGGAGACTTTGCGCCCCACCCAAGGTTTCCGTGCGGTTCCCGGAGGTTGCAGGTGGTTGCCGGAGGTTGCAGGTAGTGGAAGCAGGTAGGGAGACTGACAAAAACCTCCGGGAACCACATGGAAACCTTGGGTGGGGCACAAAGTTCAGGTTTCCTAAGTGGGACAGGGGCATAACTCTCTCTTGAAAACACCCAGTGAATCGTCCTCCACTGCCTGCTGTGGCAGCTCACAACTCTGGGTGAAAAAGTTTTTCCTCATCTCAGTCCTAAATGACCAACCCCTTATTCGTAAACTGTGATCCCTGGTTCTGGACTCCCCCAACATCAGGACCATTTTTCCTGGATCTAGATGTTCCTGGATTTAGATGTTCCTGGATCTAGCCTGTACAATCCCTTGGAGCTGGGGTTCCTAACCTTTTTCGTCCCGTTTACCCCCGGCAACTTTAATAGCACGTAACAATGTTATTTTACTTATTTATGAACTAATGATGAGCAGATACCAGTATACCAGAACCAAACACAGTCAGTCAATGAGAAAAAAGTCTGTACAAATCGACAATCAACAAATTTACCCCCTGGGTAGGCGAAATTCACCCCAGGTTGGGAACTCAAGGCCTTAAGGTCATATGGAAAAAAGTACAACTTCCTGGTCCCCTTGGTTTCAGTGAGAGGAGTAGAATTAGGCCATTCGGCCCATCAAGTCTACTCCGCCATTCAATCGTGGCTGATCTATCTCTCCCTCCTAACGCCATTCTCCTGCCTTCTCCCCATAACCTCTGACCCCCGTACTAATCAAGCATCTAGCTATCTCTGAACCAACCGAACTTCTCCACCAAGCCGGGGAACCGCCCGGAGAGGGAAGCCCAGCGAGCCCGGACCCTGAAGACCGGAGAGGGTGGGGGGGGGTGGTTGAGGGAGTCGGGAGTGGGCAGCACGGTGGCGCAGCGGTAGAGTTGCTGCCTCACGGTGCCAGAGACCCGGGTTCGATCCCAACTACGGGTGCTGTCTGTACGGAGTTTGCACGTTCTCCCCGTGATCTGCGTGGGTTTTCTTCTGAGATCTTCTGTTTCCTCCCACACTCCAAAGACGTGCAGGTATGTTGGCAAATTGGCTTGGTAAATGTTAAAATTGCCCCAAGTGTGTGTGTGTGTGTAGGATAGTGTTAATATGCTGGGAACGCTGGTCAGCGCGGACCCGGTGGGCCAAAGGGCCTGTTTCTGCACTGTATCTCTAAACTAAAAGTCCAAAACCAGGGGCCACAGTTTAAGAATAAGGGGTAAGCCATTTAGAACGGAGACGAGGAAACACTTTTTTTCAACAGAGAGTGGTGAGTCTGTGGAATTCTCTGCCTCAGAGGGCGGTGGAGGCCGGTTCTCTGGATACTTTCAAGACAGAGCTAGATAGGGCTCTTAAAAATAGCAGAGTCAGGGGATAGAAACATAGACAATAGGTGCAGGAGTAGGCCATTCGGCCCTTCGAGCCTGCACCAACATTCAATATGATCATGGCTGATCATCCAACTCAGTATCCTGTACCTGCCTTCTCTCCATACCCCCTGATCCCTTTAGCCACAAGGGCCACATCTAACTCCCTCTTAAATATAGCCAATGAACTGGCCTCAACTGCCTTCTGTGGCAGAGAATTCCACAGATTCACCACTCTCTGTGTGAAAAATGTTTTTCTCGTCTCGGTCCTAAAGGATTTCCCCCTTATCCTTAAGCTGTGATCCCGTGTCCTGGACTTCCCCAACATCGGGAACAATCTTCCTGCATCTAGCCTGTCCAACCCCTTAAGAATTTTGTAAGTTTCTATAAGATCCCCCCTCAATCTTCTGGGGAGGTTGGGGATATGGGGAGAAGGCAGGAACATGGTACTGATTGGGGATGATCAGCCACGATCACATTGAATGGTGGTGCTGGCTCGAAGGGCCGAATGGCCTGCTCCTGCACCTATTGTCTATAAAAAGGGTTGGTAAGAGAACCTAGGTGGTGGGGGGGGGGGGGGGGGGGGGGGGGTGTCTTACCTTCCATGCCCTCAAAGTCGGCTGCGGGTGGCACCCTCAGGGAATGACGACTAAATGGGAGGGGGGCTCCTACAACATACTTGGTGTCACCCTTGAAGAATCCAAACAAACCAAGTATCTTGGCATCAAATTGCAGAATGATCTGCGTTGGAATGGTCAGACTCATCATGCAACGGTGAAAGCAACAGGTGTCCTAAACTTCCTGAGGCGCAACTTTCATCATTGTTCAGCTTCTGTCAAGGAGAAGCTATACTTCACCCTCGTGAGACCACATTTGGACTACGCAGTTGCAGCTTGGGACCCATACACAAATAAAAACATTTCATCCATCGAACGTGTCCAAAGACAGGCAGCTCGATTTGTTACTAACACCTATGAGAGAGAGAAGCGAGTGTCACCAAACTTCTGAATTCTCTGGGGTGGAACCCTCTCCAAGACAGACGTGAAGCTCACCGTTTGACCTGTTTTTACAAAATGTTAAATGGTCAGCTCGACATAGATTACAAGACCTACACCAAACCCAAACCAATTAGGAGCAGACGAGGGCATTCGATCCAATTTGTGATCCCAGCTACAAAGACAGATGTGTACAGCAATTCGTTCTTCCCCCGCACAACTAAAGCATGGAATAATCTCCACCCATCTATAGTTACCCAACCAGATGCAACTAAATTTAAAGTAGCTCTTACTTCCCAATAACCCTTTCTGGCTTAAGCCCTCCCTTCACCACCTCCAGTTTAAATTCCAGTTGGAATATTTTGGAGGACCAAGTAACATAGATACATAGATACATAGAAATTAGGTGCAGGAGTAGGCCATTCGGCCCTTCGAGCCTGCACCGCCATTCAATATGATCATGGCTGATCATCCAACTCAGTATCCCGTACCTGCCTTCTCTCCATACCCCGATCCCTTTAGCCACAAGGGCCACATCTAACTCCCTCTTAAATATAGCCAATGAACTGGCCTCAACTACCCTCTGTGGCAGAGAGTTCCAGAGATTCACCACTCTCTGTGTGAAAAAGTTTCTTCTCATCTCGGTCCTAAAGGATTTCCCCCTTATCCTTAAGCTGTGACCCCTTGTCCTGGACTTCCCCAACATCGGGAACAATCTTCCTGCATCTAGCCTGTCCAACCCCATAAGAATTTTGTACGTTTCTATAAGATCCCCTCTCAATCTCCTAAATTCTAGCGAGTATAAGCCAAGTCTATCCAGTCTTTCTTCATATGAAAGTCCTGACATCCCAGGAATCAGTCTGGTGAACCTTCTCTGCACTCCCTCTATGGCTATAATGTCCTTCCTCAGATTTGGAGACCAAAACTGTACGCAATACTCCAGGTGTGGTCTCACCAAGACCCTGTACAACTGCAGTAGAACCTCCATGCTCCTATACTCAAATCCTTTTGCTATGAAAGCTAACATACCATTCACTTTCTTCACTGCCTGCTGCACCTGCATGCCTGCTTTCAATGACTGGTGTACCATGACACCCAGGTCTCGCTGCGCTAACCAAGAACTAAGGGGCTGAGCGGGACGCCTGACGGTGCACAGGACGACCCGGAATGGAGGCGACGGTTGCACTGGGGCCTTTGTTGCCGGCTGCAGCTGGTAGTGGGAAATGGCCCCAAAATGGCGACGCTTGCATATGGACTCAATGGGCTGGTCTGTGCATTCTGTATTGTCCAGTTCAGTTTATTGTCACGTGTACCGAGGTAGTCAAGCCAAGTCAAGTCAACTTTATTTGTCACACACACATACAAGATGTGCAGTGAAATGAAAAGTGGCAATGCCTGCAGATTGTGCAAAAAACTACACAACAGAACAGAACAGTATCAGTATTTACATATTAGGAAAAAAAAACAGCAATTTAAAAAAGACACATCACAACAGTAAATTAGATCAGAGTTTACAGTCCTGACGGCCTGTGGGAAGAAACTCTGTCTCATCCTCTCTGTTTTCGCAGCGTGACAGCGGAGGCGTTTGCCTGACCGTAGCAGCTGGAACAGTCCGTTACTGGGGGGGTAGGGGTCCCCCATAATGTTGCTGGCTCTGGATCTGCCCCTCCTGGTGTAGCTGTTGTCAAACCAGATTGTGATGTTGCCGGACAAGATAACCATATAACCATATAACAATTACAGCACGGAAACAGGCCATCTCGGCCCTACAAGTCCGTGCCGAACAACTTTTTTCCCTTAGTCCCACCTGCCTGCACTCATACCATAACCCTCCATTCCCTTCTCATCCATATGCCTATCCAATTTATTCTTAAATGATACCAACGAACCTGTCGCCACCACTTCCACTGGAAGCTCATTCCACACCGCTACCACTCTCTGAGTAAAGAAGTTCCCCCTCATGTTACCCCTAAACGTCTGTCCCTTAATTCTGAAGTCATGTCCTCTTGTTTGAATCTTCCCTATTCTCAAAGGGAAAAGCTTGATCACATCAACTCTGTCTATCCCTCTCATCATTTTAAAGACCTCTATCAAGTCCCCCCTTAACCTTCTGCGCTCCAGAGACCTAACTTATTCAACCTATCTCTGTAACTTAGTTGTTGAAACCCAGGCAACATTCTAGTAAATCTCCTCTGTACTCTCTCTATTTTGTTGACATCCTTCCTATAATTGGGCGACCAAAATTGTACACCATACTCCAGAATTGGTCTCACCAATGCCTTGTACAATTTTAACATTACATCCCAGCTTCTATACTCAATGCTCTGATTTATAAAGGCTAGCATACCAAAAGCTTTCTTTACCACCCTATCTATATGAGATTCCACCTTCAAGGAACTATGCACGGTTAAAGATGCTTTCTACAGCCCCAGAGTAGAAGCACCGAAGGATCCTCAGAGAGACTCTGAATTTCCTCAGCTGCCTGAGGTGGTAAAGGCGCTGCCTTGCCTTACTCACCAGTGCTGCAGCGTGTGTTGTCCATGTCAGACCCTCTGTGATGTGGACTCCCAGGTATTTAAAGCAGCTCACCCTATCCATAGTATCCCCATTTATCCCCAGTGGCGTGTACGTCCTCGGATGTTGTGCCCTATTAAAGTCCACAATCAGGTACAGTGAAAAGCTTTCGTTGCGCGCTAACCAGTCAGCGGAAAGACAATACATGATTACAATCGAGCCGTCCACAGTGTACAGATACAATGCAGCTTGGATTAGTGCGGCCTCTCCCGGAGTCGGGCCCAGAGCTTCAGCAGCGGGCGAAGTGCAGACTTTCCACCGCGGAGCCGGGCGATCCGTTGCCGGGGGGGGGGGTCGCCAGAAGTGCTCCGATCGCTGGCCCGCGGACTGTAACATCCTGAAGCTGCGGTCTGCGGAGCTTCTAGCCATTGGCGGGGCGTGGAGTTTTGCATCGCGGCGTCTGGGATCCCTCGCCGGGGGTCGCCGCAGTAGAGCTCCGGCCGCCGGCCGGCAGCCAATAACATCGTGAAGCCGCGGTCTCAGGTAGGAAACGGACGTCGGAGTTTGGATCATCCCGACGAGAGGGCCTGTACATCGGGCCGTGAACAATGGAGGAGGACTGGCTGAACTTTGTTGCCTTCCACCACAGTGAAGAATGCTGATTCCACTGTGCTGGATGTTCATGTTATATTCTGTACATCTTGGCACATCTATCTTCCCCTCTTAACCCCATTCTCCTGCCTTCTCCCCATAGCGTTTAGTGCGAGATAAAATAATCACTGCAAGGGCCAGGAAGCGAGCGGGTAAGATCATTTCTGACCCCTCTCACCCTGGCCACAAACTCTTTGAATCACTTCCCTCTGGAAGGCGACTCCGGGCTGTCAAAGCTGCCACAGCCGCACATAAAAACAGTTTTTTATCCACGAGTAGTTGCTCTGCTCAACAGACAAAAATCTGTAGCCTCCCTTTGCTCCAGTATTTTATTTCATTTACATGTTTCATCGATAATGTTTTATTAGTGTTTAATGCTTTATGTGTCATTCCTAACTGTCACTGTATGTCATGTTGTCACTTACGGGCAGAGCACCAAGGCAAACTCCTTGTATGTGAATATACTTGGCCAATAAACTTATTGACAATCGAGTCATTTACTTATATTTAAGAGGTTGGAGCGATTGGTATACGATTTATACACCCATGGTCACATTGAATGGCGGTGCTGGCTCGAAGGGCCGAGTGGCCTACTCCTGTACCTATTGTCTATTGAGTTTGTAAATCTGCTTCTGTGGCTAGCACCCAAGTAGTCGCCTGGGTTGGGATCATCTTGGAAGGAACTGCAGACGCTGGTTTAAATCGAAAATAGGACACAAAAAGCCGGAGTAACTCAGGCAGCATCTCTGGAGAGAAGGAATGGGTGACGTTCTGGGTCGAGACCCTTCTTCAGGCTGGTTTGACCCATATCCCTCCGAACCTGTCCTATCCATGTACCTGTCTAAATGTTTCTTAAACACTACGATAGCCTCTGGCTCAGCTACCTCCTCCGGCTGCTCGTTCCATACACCCACCACCCTTTGTGTGAAAATGTTACCCCATCAGATTCCGATTGCATCTTTCCCCCTTCACCGTAAACCTGTGTCCTCTGGTTCTCGATTCCCCTACTCTGGGCAAGAGACTGTGTGTGTGTGTTTACCAGACCTATTCTTCTCATGATTTTTGTACACCTCTATAAACCCCCCCCTCATTCTTCTCCTCTCCAACTCTGCACAAACACAAAAGGTAGACACAAAATGCTGGTGTATCTCAGCGGGACAGGCAGCATCTCTGGAGAGGAGGAATGGGTGCCGTTTCGGTGTCGAGACCCTCCTTCACTCCGATCGCCACAATCTTCGGAAGGACATTCTTGCTATTGAGGGAGTGCAGCGTAGGTTCACAGGGTTAATTCCCGGGATGGCGGGACTGTCATATGCTGAGAGAATGGAGCGGCTGGGCTTGTACACTCTGGAGTTTAGAAGGATGAGAGGATATCTTATTGAGACAAATAAGATTGTTAAGGATTTGGACACGCTAGAGGCAGGAAACATGTTCCCGATGTTGGGGGAGTCCAGAACCAGGGACCCACACACAGTTTAAGAATAAGGAGTAAGCCATTTAGAACGGAGACGAGGAAACACTTTTTCTCACAGAGAGTTGTAAGTCTGTGGAATTCTCTGCCTGGATGCTTTCAAGAGAGAGCTAGACAGGGCTCTTAAAGATAGTGAAGTCAGGGGATATGGGGAGAAGGCAGGAACGGGGTACTGCTTGTGAATGATCAGCCATGATCACACTGAATGGTGGTGCTGGCTCGAAGGGCCGAATGGCCTATGCCTGCACCCATTGTCTATTGTGGCCGTCTTGGAAGATGCTGCTTGGAAGATTGATGCGTATACACGGTGATGGTCCCGCTGAAATACCGAGCGTTTGGCCGCGCCTCGGTACAGGCGGCCTTCTGAGGAGCAACACTGGCTCTGCCTGCCCCTTTTCCGGGGTTACGTCCGCGCCCGGGTGGTACTAGAAAAGGATTACGCGCTGTCCACGGGCACCCTGGGGAGTTTCAGGGACCGCTGGGCACCGCGGAGGGTTGAAGGTATCCTGGACAAGGATGGTAATACAGATGTTTAGTTGTACAGGTGTGGCAGCGCCTAACGGCAGCGGCTCAACTTCAGTCTGTCTGTCTTTTTTTTTATTTTTGTCTCGTTAAATGTATGTGTTGATTATAGTTTGTATTATGTTTTTAACTGTGTTCATGTGGGGGGTGGGGTGGGGGAAACCGTTAGTCTCTTCCCTGTACAGGGGGACCCGACTTTTTCCCTGTCCTAACAACAAGTTGGGCCTAATATCGCGGAGCCGGCGGTGGCCTCCAACCGGAACCAACCTGAGGGCTCCAGTCGCGGAGCCTGCGGACTCACCATCGTGGAGCCGGCCAACTTCGGAGCAGGGAGAGCTGTGGTGGCGCGCGGCTGCGACCCGACTTCAGAGCTTCGAAGGCTCCGGCCGCAGGCCCTGTGGACAGGAACATCGAGAGCTCGCAGGTCCCTGGTGGGAGACCGCTTTTCGGAGCTCCCGCATCGGCAACTTCTCCCGCTGGAATCGCGGGGTTTAAATGACTCGGAGCGGGGCCTAACATCGCTTAACGGCCGCGGAACTTACCATCGCCCGCCGGGGGCTTTAACATCGTGAGCCCCAGTCGCCTTGACGCAGCAGTTGAACTGCTGGACCGCAGGAGAAGAACAAAGGGAAGAGATAAGACTTTGCCTTCCATCACAGTGAGGACGTGTTAGAGATTCACTGTGATGGATGTTTATGTAAACTGTGTTAAGACTGTAGAAAATGCAATTTCGTTCAAACCAAGCTGTTTGAATAAGAATAAAAGGCATTCTATTCTATGGTGGTGGGATCTGTTTTGTTTGATTGTGTTGTAAATACTATTTTTAATGTTTGAATAAATTTTTAAAAAGGAGCAACACTGCGCAGCGCGGACCTTGAACGAGGACCACCCTTCCACCCGTTTCGCTTAAAGAGGAAGCCAGGCACGACAGTCTTGAATCCGTTTATGTCAAACTTTCATAAGAAAATGTGTTGATTATTCCGAACGCCTCTCACTGCCGCCCCAGTGTTTACATCGGATAGCGCTGATCTTGAAACGTTTGAATGCAATGTTGGATCTTTGTCCATCCTTCCTTTTGACAGGAACGTCCCACTTGCGCAATTTTTTTTTCGGCCACTTGCCGGCACCCATCATAGTCGGCGAGAAAATGTTCAACATCTTGAACATCCAGTGGCGACCAGAAAAAAGGTACGACTCTTTGGGTGACTACTCACGACCATACAGGCGACACGTCGCAGGGTGAGGCCTGTTTGGTCGTGAGCAGTCGCCCAAAGAGTCGTGCCCTTCTTCTGGTCACCGCTGGATTTTCAACACGTTGAACATCTTCGGCCACAAGTCGCCGAAAAAAAACCGCGTAATCGGGACTAGGTCCTTCAGTGCTCCTGCCCCTGAGCTGCTCAGAGTTTGGTTCTCAGGTGGACAACTAACACCTTCCCTCCAACACTAGCTCCGTCCACAACTGACCTAGAGTGCCCTCGTTGCTCGAGTGAAAACTCCCTGGCGTCGTAAAGCCCAGCTCAGCACAGTCCGTTCGCCTCGGCAGCTTGCCACCTGCCGGCGGTAGGTGTTGGCCCGCTCATCTCCTGGTGGGCTTTGGCATGAGGTAGACCTTGACCTGCTTGCTCAGGTTGATGGTGCCCTCGATGACGTTGGGGGCCTGCATCAAGGCCTCGGTGCTTTCGCTCCACGGTGACCTGGACAACGAGCCCAGGCTCGACGCCCTGCCCTTGTTGGAGCTGTAGGCCAGGAGCAAACGCACCTCAACCTGGCACGGCTCTGTGGGGGGGGGGGGGCAAAGATTTAGTTTAGTTCAGAGGTACAGCGCAGAAACAGGCCCTTCAGCCCACCCGAATGTTCCCTCCCCCTCTGTGGGCCTCTATTGAAACATATAAGGTCAACGTTGCCTATTTCCTTCGCTCCATAGATGCTGCTGCACCCGCTGAGTTTCCCCAGCACTTTTGTCTACCTAAGATTATTAAGGGTTTGGATACGCTAGAGGCAGGAAACATGTTCCCGATGTTGGGGGAGTCCAGAACCAGGGGTAAGCCATTTACAGTTTAAGAATAAGGGGTAAGCCATTGAGAACGGAGATGAGGAAACACTTTTTCTCACAGAGAGTTGTGAGTCTGTGGAATTCTCTGCCTCAGAGAGCGGTGGAGGCCGGTTCTCTGGATGCTTTCAAGAGAGAGCTAGATAGGCCTCTTAAAGATAGCGGAGTCAGGAGATATGGGGAGAAGGCAGGAACGGGGTACTGATTGGGGATGAGCAGCCATGATCACATTGAATGGCGGTGCTGGTTCGAAGGGCCGAATGACCTACTCCTGCACCTATTGTCTATTGTCGCTGTGCAAAGTACTTATGATAATAATAATAATAATGGATGGGATTTATATAGCGCCTTTCTAATACTCAAGACGCTTTACATCGCATTATTCATTCACTCCTCAGTCACACTCGGTGGTGGTAAGCTACTTCTGTAGCCACAGCTGCCCTGGGGCAGACTGACGGAAGCGTGGCTGCCAATCTGCGCCTGCGGCCCCTCCGACCACCACCAATCACTCACACACATTCACACACAGGCAAAGGTGGGTGAAGTGTCTTGCCCAAGGACACAACGACAGTATGCACTCCAAGCGGGATTCGAACCGGCTACCTTCCGGTTCCCAGCCGAACACTTAGCCCATTGTGCCTTCTGTCGTCCCAATACATGATACAGAGTCATTGCGTATCATAACTAGTACTTTAATTTGAATACATACAGAGACCATCGAAATGAGTACTGTAGGCTTCGAATCGTAAGTTAAATATACTAGTAAGCCTCATGGCTGCCCGCATGCACGAGGTGGCGGTGGCGTGGAAAACCTGACATGGATTATGGATCAGGTCATCAGCAGCAAAACCAGACACGGATCCAATCAGCAATACTCTTTGATCTACACTCTCATCCTTCTAAACTCCAGCGAGTACAGGCCCAGTGCCGTCAAACGCTCATCGTACGTTACCCCGCTCGTTCCTGGGATCGTACCAAACAGAATCTGACTGACCAATAAAAGGCATTGTAGATGCAGCCTTACATACTTTAATAACCAAAATACTTCATAGTTCAAAGTTTATTTGGGGTTTGTAGTGTACAATAGTGTAATACTCCGCGCTGACCAGCGATCCCCGCACACTAACACTACCCTACACGCACACTAGGGACAATTTACATTCATACCAAGCCAATTAACCTAAATACAAGTATGTCTTTGGCGTGTGGGAGGGAACCGAAGATCTCGGAGGAAACCCATGCGGTCACGGGGAGAACGTGCAAACTCCGTACAGACAGCACCCGCCGTCTGGACTCTGGCGTTGTATGGTTTAATTTATTGTCACGTGTACCAAGGGACAGTGTCATGTGTTCCCCAGTCAGCAGAAAGACTATATTACAATTAAGCTGTCCAGTGTTACAGACACAGGATCAAGGGAATAACGTCTAGTGTAAGGTAAAGTTCGTTTAAAGTTAGTTCAAAGGTCTCCAATGAGGTAGATGGGGGGTCAGGACCGCTCTCTGGTTGTGGTAGGTTGGTTCAGTTGCCTGGGAAGAAACTGTCCCTGAATCTGGAGGTGTGCGTGCGTTGGTTTTCACACTTCTGTACCTCTTGCCCGATGGGAGAGGGGAGAAGAGGGAGTGGCCGGGCGGTGAGACTGGCCCTTGATGATGCTGCTGGCCTTGCCGAGGCAGCGTGAGGTGTAGATGGAGTCAATGGAAGGGAGGCGTGAAAAACCTGCACGTCTTTGGAGTGTGGGGGGGAAGCCGAAGATCTCGGAGAAAACCCACGCAGGTCACGGGGAGACCGTACAAACTCCGTACCGACAGCGCCCGTGGTCGGGATCGAACCCGGGTCTCTGGTGCTGTAAGCGCTGTATGGCAGCAACTCTACCGCTGCGCCACCGCGCCGCACCAGAGTCTCTTACCTGTCCATGCGGTGTGGGAAAGGTAGACTTGAGTGATCAACCTGTGTCTTCCTGGCCCAGGGTTTCGGAAATCAGCCGGTTTGGGATGGATGATGTGGGCCTGGCCATCTGGGTAGGTGACCTGGTGGTGACACAAGAGCATATTCATGGCACACTGGCTGATACTGTTCCCCCCCCACCCCCCACCCCTTACCTACATTGTCATAGAGTGATACAGCGTGGAAACAGGCCCTTCGGCCCAACTCGCCCACACCGGCCAACAATGTCCCAGCTACTCTAGTCCCACTTGCCTGCGCTTGGTCCATATCCCTCCAAAACTGTCCTATCCATGTACCTGTCTAACTGTTTCTTAAATGCTGGGATAGTCCCAGCCTCAACTTCCTCCTCTGGCAGCTTGTTCCATACACCCACCACCCCCTGTATGAAAAGGTTACCCCTCAGATTCCTGTTAAATCTTTTCCCCTTCACCTTGAACCTGTGTCCTCTGGTCCTCGATTCCCCTACTCTGGGAAAGACTCTCGGCACCACATTCCTTCCTCTGGCTTCACAATTCGCAACTCTTCGATCCTCGCGTCCCACATCTTTTTCTCATCTCTGCGGTTTGACCATCCTTTGGAGGTCGAGGGAAGACTTTAGACTCGAGAGGATTTGAGTATAAGAGCAGGGAGGTTCTACTGCAGTTGTACAGGGCCTTGGTGAGACCACACCAGGAGTATTGCGTACAGTTTTGGTCTCCTAATCTGAGGAAGGACATTCTTGCCATAGAGGGAGTACAGAGAAGGATCACCAGACTGATTCCTGGGATGTCAGGACTTTCATATGAAGAAAGACTGGATAGACTCGGCTTGTACTCGCTAGAATTTAGAAGATTGAGGGGGGATCTTATAGAAACTTACAAAATTCTTAAGGGGTTGGACAGGCTAGATGCAGGAAGATTGTTCCCGATGTTGGGGAAGTCCAGAACAAGGGGTCACAGTTTAAGGATAAGGGGGAAGTCTTTTAGGACCGAGATGAGAAAATCATTTTTTACACAGAGAGTGGTGAATCTGTGGAATTCTCTGCCACAGTAGGTAGTTGAGGCCAGTTCATTGGCTATATTTAAGATGGAGTTAGATGTGGCCCTTGTGGCTAAAGGGATCAGGGGGTATGGAGAGAAGGCAGGGATGGGATACTGAATTGGATGATCAGCCCTGATCATATTGAACGGCGGTGCAGGCTGGAAGGGCCGAATGGCCTACTCCTGCACCTATTTTCTATGTTTCTATGAGAGATACAGCCTGTAAACAGGTCTGGAGTAGGGTCTCGGCCCTAAACCTCACCTATTCCTTTTCTCCAGAGATGCTGCCTGACCCGCTGAGTTACTCCAGCTTTTTTTTGTCTATCTTCGGTGTAAACCAGGGGTCGGCAACCTACTGGCCACGGGCCGGAACTGGTCCGTAACCTGAAATCATCCGGCCCGCAGGCGTTTTTTCTTTTCAATTCGTTTTCGCGACCTGGGAACTGCAGCCAGTCCCGGGGACACGAGGGACCTGGGAACGGCAGAAAACTCATTGATAAACTCGGGAAAACTAATGTGAAAAACAACACCGAGTGTCACACTAGTTAGTAATAATACGTACTAATAATATATACTAATTTATGTATTATTACTAATTTAGTTAGGATGTATTATTATTACTTTGTGGCATCAGCTGATACTTATGGTCGAACCCTCGTCAGTAGCTACGAAGGCTGGCACGTGACGTCAAGGGCTAGGGGGAGTGTCCTGCTACATAAGCTTATCTCACCTTGAGATCAGGGGAGTCAACAGGTTGCTGAGCTGGAGACAACAACCTCGCTCAGCTACAGCAGCAATGACAATTACGTTAGTGGACCAAACTTACATGTAACACCTGAATAAAAACTACTGTTTGAACCTGCCTGACGTCCGGCCTTTTCATGACCACGTTTGGTGCAGCGACAACTTTCATTTACTAACTATGGCGATAGATGAGGCCCGCCATCCGCTCACAGACATGGGTCCTGCCCCCCGATGCAGAACAAGGTTGCCGACCCCTGGTGTAAACAGTCCATGCCGACCAGCGATCCCCGTACACTCGCGCTGTCCTACACGTGAGGAATAAATTACAATTTCACCGAAGCTAATGAACCTGCAAACCTGCGCGTCTTTGGAGTGTGGGAGGAAACCGGAGCGCCCGGAGAAAACCCAGGCAGGTCACGGAGAGAAGGTAGAAACTCCGTACAGACAGCACCCGTAGTCAAGATCGAACCAGGGACTCTGGCGCTGTGAGGCAGCAACTCTACCGCTGCGCCATTGTGCCAGGTTTGATCAAAGTCGTATATAGTTATGAGAGGCGTGGATGAGGCAGGCAGTCATAACCTTTAATAAGGTATAAGGGCTAAAGGCGGGTTAAAGGGACCAACTTGGTTAGTATGGAGGAGTTGGGCTGAAGTTTAATTAAGTTTAGATTTCAGTTTATTGTCACGTGTACCGAGGTACAATGAAAAGCTTTTGTTGCGTGCTAACCAGTCAGCGGAAAGACAACACACAATTACAATCGAGCCGTCCCACAGTGTACAGATACATGATAAGGGAATAACGTTTAGTGCAAGCAAAAGCCAGCAAAGCCCCATCAAGGATAGCCCGAGGGTCACCAATGAGGTAGATGGGAGTTCAGGACTGCTCTCTAGTTGGTGAGAGGACGGTTCAGTTGCCTGATAACAGCCGGGAAGAAGCTGTCCCTGAATCTGGAGGTGTGCGTTGGTTTTCACACTTCTGTACCTCTTGCCCGATGGGAGAGGGGAGAAGAGGGAGTGACCGGGGGTGAGACTGGTCCTTGATGATGCTGCTGGCCTTGCCGAGGCAGCGTGAGGTGTAGATGGAGTCGATGGAAGGGAGGTTAGTTTGTGTGATGGTCTGGGCTGCGTCCACAATTCCTGCCTGTCTTGGATGAACCGTTCCAGGAACGACGTGTTTCCGCGCTGTGTGACTCTGCCGCTGATTGTAGAAACATAGACAATAGGTGCAGGAGTAGGCCATTCGGCCCTTCGGATGAGCAGCGCCATTCAGTATGATCATGGCTGATCATCCCTAATCAGCACCCCGTTCCTGCCTTCTCCCCATATCCCCTGACTCCGCTATCTTTAAGAGCCCTATCTAGCTCTCTCTTGAAACTGGCCTCCACTGCCTTGATTCCGTTAGCCCCAAGAGCTAAATCTAACTCTCTCTTGAAAACATCCAGTGAATTGGCCTCCACCACATTCTGTGGCAGAGAATTCCACAGATTCACAATTCTTTGGGTGAAAAAGCTTTTCCTCATCTCAGTCCTAAATGGCCGACCCCTTATTCTTAACTTGTGTGTGACCCCCTGGTTCTGGACTCCCCCAACAAGGGGAACATTTTTCCTGCATCTAGCCTGTCAAATCCTTGGTGGATTTGATATGTTTCCATGTTGCGTGGACTTACCTGTACTTTGATGATGGACTGAGGGTCCTGCACATGCTCTAAGGTGGCGTCCACGTCCAGGGCGACCACTAGACCGGACGTGAACCGCAGTGGGTTGTCCGACTCGCCAGTGGGCTCGATGATGGTCGCAGAGGCCTTGTGTACCTGCATAGAAACATAGAAAATAGTTGCAGGAGGAGGCCATTCGGCCCTTTCGAGTCAGCACCGCCATTCATTGTGATCATGGCTGATCGTCCCCTATCAATAACCCGTGCCTGCCTTCTCCCCATATCCCTTGACTCCACTAGCCCCTAGAGCTCTATCTAACTCTCTCTTAAATCCATCCAGTGACTTGGCCTCCACTGCCCTCTATGGCAGGGAATTCCATAAATTCACAACTCTCTGGGTGAAAAAGTTTTTTCTCACCTCAGTCTTAAATGACCTCCCCTTTATTCTAAGACTGTGGCCCCTTGTTCTGGACTCGCCCAACATTGGGAATATTTTTCCTGCATCTAGCAGGTCCAGTCCTTTTATAATTTTATATGTTTCTATAAGATGCCCCCTCATCCTTCTAAACTCCAGTGAATACAAGCCTAGTCTTTTCAATCTTTCCTCATATGACAGTCCCGCCATCCCAGGGATCAATCTCGTGAACCTACCTCGATCACAAGGGGGACAGGGGACAGAGTGTGGGCTCTGTGAGGCTAGCAGAGGTTGCAAGGAGACCTGACAGAAGGTAGACAAAGAAAGCTGCAGTAACTCAGCGGGACAGGCAGCGTCTCTGGAGAGAAGGAATGGGTGACGTTTCGGGTCGAGACCCTTTTTCCAGAGTCAATAGACAATAGGTGCAGGAGTAGTCGTTTAAGAACGAACTGTAGATGCTGGAAAATCGAAGGTAGACAAAAATGCTGGAGAAACTCAGTGGGTGAGGCATCATCTATGCAACGAAGGAAAGGTGCAGGAGTAGGCCATTCGGCCCTTCGAGCCAGCACCGCCATTCACTGTGATCATGGCTGATCATCCACAATCAGTACCCCGTTCCTGCCTTCTCCCCATATCCCCTGACGCCGCTATCTTTAAGAGCCCTATCTAGCTCTCTCTTGAAAGTATCCAGAGAACCAGAGAATTAAGGGACAGAAGTTTAGGGGTAACATGAGGGGGAACTTCTTTACTCAGAGAGTGGTAGCGGTGTGGAATGAGCTTCCAGCGGAAGTGGTGGAGGCAGGTTCGTTGGTATCATTTAAAAATTAATTGGATAGGCATATGGATGAGAAGGGAATGGAGGGTTATGGTATGGGTGCAGGCAGGTGGGACTAAGGGAAAAAAGTTGTTCGGCACGGACTTGTAGGGCCGAGATGGCCTGTTTCCGTGCTGTAATTGTTATATGGTTATAACTCCACCGCCCTCTGAGGCAGAGAATTCCACAGACTCACAACTCTCTGTGAGAAAACGTGTTTCCTCATCTCCGTTCTAAATGGCTTACTCCTTATTCTTAAACTGTGGCCCCTGGTTCTGGACTCCCCCAACATCGGGAACATGTTTCCTGCGTCTAGCGTGTCCAAACCCTTAACAATCTTATATGTTTCAATGAGATACCCTCTCATCCTTCTAAACTCCAGAGTGTACAAGCCCAGCTGCTCCATTCTCTCAGCATATGACAGTCCTGCCATCCTCGGAATTAACCTTGAAACCTTGTTTCAATGCCAGCGTGTGGATGGGGGCTCCCTCCGCCAGAGCCCAGCCTGTGAATGTGGAGCAGAACAACAGCCAGCCAACCATGTCATCTCTGGGTGCCCGCTCTACCACCCACCAAATGGAGCTCAGGCCCTGGCAGACATTGACGCCAACAGAGACAACACCCGGCTTCAGATCTAACTATTCCTTTGGTTCATTTATGTTTCATTCGCAAGAAGAAGAAGAATCTCTAAACTAAACTAAATTGTCCTCCACTGCCTTCTGTGGCAGAGAATTCTTCTGAGTGTTTGATGGAATGGGGCCATTGTCATGATGTTAAAAGGACTCAGTGACCTGGTTTAATTATCCAGAGGGGAAACTAATTGAAATCGTTCTATATTAAGTTAATTTAAATAAATCTGGACTAAAATTGTACAGGGCTTTTGGGAGATTACATCTGGAGTACTGTAGCTCTATAGTGATCTTGTGGAAGGTGCATAGGTTCATGAGAGGAATATACAGGTAAATGCAGGAGGATGAGGGGTGATCTTATAGAGGTGTACAAAATCATGAGAGGAATAGATCGGGTAGACGCACAGGGTCTTTTATCCAGAGTAGGGGAACCAAGAACCAGAGTCTGTGGAATTCTCTGCTTTAGAGGGCGGTGGAGGCAGGTTCTCTGGATGCTTTCAAGAGAGAGCTAGATAGGGCTCTTAAAGATAACGGAGTCAGGGGATATGGGGAGAAGGCAGGAACGGGGTACTGATTGGGGATGATCAGCCATGATCACATTGAATGGCGGTGCTGGCTCGAAGGGCTGAATGGCCTACTCCTGCACCTATTGTCTATTGACATGGGTTTAAGGTGAGAGAGGGGGAGGGAGATTTAATAGGAACCTGAGGGGTAACTTTTTCACTCAGAGGATGGTGGATATATGGTGGGTATATACAATCATTTTTAGACTGGTGCATGTAAATGCAAGGAACCTATTGTCTATTGACTACGGGTGCTGTCTGTACGGAGTTTGTACGTTCTCCCCGTGACCTGCATGGGTTTTCTCCGAGATCTTCGCTTTCCTCCCACACTCCAAAAACATCCAGGTTTGTAGGTTAATTGGCTTGGTGTCAATGTAAATTGTCCCTAGTGTGTGTGTAGGATATTGTTAATGTGCGGGGAAGGCTGGTCGGCGCGGACAGGTTGGGCCCGTTTCCGTTCTGTGTCTCTAAACTAAACTAAACTTGCAAGCATGTGTGAGAAAGAACTGCAGATGCTGGTTTAAATCAAAGGTACACACAAACTGCTGGAGTAACTCAGGGGGTGAGGCAGCATCTCTGGAGAGAAGGGGCTCATGTTGCCAACTGACCTCAGTCAGGCCGACGGCAGCAATCAGAGACAGCCGCGGCTTGGCGCCAACCCGGAGTATGCGCCCTTTGAACCTTCTGAATGTTGTAGTCGGCAGGGCAGTACTCTGCATATCGCCAACTTGGACAATTTTACATTTTTATCAAGCCAATTAATCAATCCAACTAACCTACAAAGCTGTACGTCTTTGGAGCGTGGGAGGAAACCGAAGATCTCGGAGAAAGCCCACGCAGGTCACGGGGAGAACGTGCAAACTCCGTACAGCCAGCACCCGTAGTCGGGATCGAACCCGGGTCTCCGGGGCTGCATTTTGCTGTAAGGCAGCAACTCTACCGCTGCCCCACCGTGACTGCCCCTTTTTAGGGCGGGCACCTACGGATGTCGAACCGGATGGCATCACCCTGCTGTGGAACTCCTGCTGCATCAAACGCAAGAGGAAGAAGTCTGGAGAGAAGGAATGTGGGCGACGAGACCCGAAACGTCGGCCATTTCCTTCTCTCCAGAGATGCTGCCTCACCCGCCTGCGATCATGTTCGGGACAAACATTGTGGGCCGAAGGGCCCGTTCGTGGGCTGTACTGTTCTATGTTCCACCTAGGTTTTAGTTTTTTAAGTTTTAGAGATACACAGCGCGTAAAAACCAGATCAATTTCTTAAGACATGGACACCCTTTACTGAATTTTTACACCAATAGTATGGTGAAACACAAATTTAAATTTAAATCCGATGCTACGTTAGGTGGGGGGAGGGCACTGATTTGGTCGCTTAGGGGGTCTTTTTCGTTCTTTTCTATTCTATCCCTTTCTTCTTTCCTTGCTTTCCCTTTAGAAGCATAGACAATAGGTGCAGGAGGAGGCCATTCGGCCCCTCGAGCCAGCACCACCATTCATTGTGATCAAGCTTTGTTTCCTTTTTTCCATTTTTTCAATTTAGGTTATAAGGTTAAAAATGAAGCTGTACAATAATGGTATAATTGTAGATGCCGAACGTTTTATTCTTGTACAATTGCTTCTAATAAAATTAAAAAAGAGATACACAGCAAGGTGAACAGGCACGTTGGGCTCAGCTTTTAGGTGAGATGGGGAAAAGGTAAATGGAAAATGCGTGGGGGCAGGATGTTTTACATAGGATAAAGCAGGTACCTGGTCGGTTAGCTTTAGTAGGACGATGTTGCTGTGTCGGAGAGTGGTCTGCAGAATCTTCACCAGCTCCATGGGCTTGCAAGCCATGAGCCTGGGCAGAACCTCCAGCAGCTTCTCCACAAAGCTCTCCTGGAAGTGCTGCAACTCAGCCGCAAAACACCTGGAAGAGGAGTTAAAGGCAACGATGAGCATGCTGACCGGTTGCATCGCGGCTTGGTTCGGCAACTTGTGCGCCCAGGAGCGGTAAAGGCTGCAAAAAAAGTTGTAACCACTGCCCAGTCCATCACCGGCTCTGACCTCCCCACCATCGAGGGGATCTATCGCAGTCGCTGCCTCAAAAAGGCTGGCAGCATCATCAAAGACCCACACCATCCTGGCCACACACTCATCTCAATAAGGGGTAAGCCATTTGGAACGGAGACGAGGAAACACTTTTTCTCACAGAGAGTGGTGAGACTGGAATTCTCTGCCTCAGAGGGCGGTGGAGGCCGGTTCTCTGGATGCTTTCAAGAGAGAGCTAGATAGGGCTCTTAAAGATAGCGGAGTCAGGGGATATGGGGAGAAGGCAGGAACGGGGTACTGATTGGGGATGATCAGCCATGATCACATTGAATGGCGGTGCTGGTTCGAAGGGCCATTCCCCCGACTCCGCTATCTTCAAGACTTACTCCTCAAGTGTCGCAACATTTTTTTTGTCGCCGCAGGATTTTGAAATGTTCAAAATCTTTCGGAAACCCTGATACGTCAGTCAATGACGCCGGCAGTTGCCGAAAAAAAATCCCTAAATGGGACAGGCCCTTTAGCCATAGAGTGATTTAGTGTGGAAATGGGCCCTTCTGTCCAACTTGCCCACACCGGCCAACATGTCCCAACTACACTAGTCCCACCTGCCTGTGTTTGACCCATATCCCTCCAAACCTGTCCTATCCCTGTACCTGCCCACAGTCTGATGAAGGGTCTCGACCCGAAACGTCGCCCATTCCTGCTCCCCAGAGATGCTGCCTGTCCCGCTGAGTTACTCCAGCTTTTGGTATCTACCTGCCTAGCTGTTTCTTAAACGTTGGGGTAGTCTCAGCCTCAACTACCTCCTCTGGCAGCTTGTTCCATACACCCACCCCACCCGCTGTGTGAAAAAGTTACCTCTCAGCTTCCTAGTAAATCCTTTTCCCCTTCACCTTGAACCTATGTTCTCTGGTCCTCGATTCCCCTACTCTGGGCAAGAGACACTGTGCGTCTACCCGATCGATTCCTCTCATGATTTTATACAGCTCTATAAGATCTCCTCTCATCCTCCTTCACTCCAAGGCTGCTCAACCTCTCCCTGTAGCTCACACCTTCTAGTCCTGCCCAAAGAACCTATAGCGGAGCAAGATAGACCACACCTGCTAAATGCAATGGGCTGATGTGTAGTACGCAACGGAGCGGAACCTGGGCCTTTTTTTCATCCATTTCAGTAACCCGACCATACCCGTCCCGACCCGACTCGCAGTGTAATCAACTTTGCGGGGGAACAATTTGTGTTAATAAATTAAAATTCTGAAAATGAGGAGAAGATTTTTACCAAATAACTTTTATTTTTACAAGTATGTTTCTGTAACCGGTTTCCGTCTCCGCACTAGTTATCTTTGGGATCTTTGGTGCGGAGACGGAAGCCGGTTACGGAAATGGGGCTGAAAATGACCCAAGAATCAGCCCATGACCATACTACGTCTTTTTATCTCGAGTGATCTATCTTGCTCGCTATAGGATCTTTGGTCCTGCCCTGCACATTACGACAGATGGCACAATGGGCTAAGTGTTCGGCTGGCAACCGGAAGGTAGCCGGTTCGAATCCCGCTTGGAGTGCATACTGTCGTTGTGTCCTTGGGCAAGACACTTCACCCACCTTTGTCTGTGTGTGAACGTGTGTGAGTGATTGGTGGTGGTCGGAGGGGCCGTAGGCGCAGATTGGCAGCCACGCTTCCGTCAGTCTGCCCCAGGGCAGCTGTGGCTACAGAAGTAGCTTACCACCACCGAGTGTGACTGAGGAGTGAATGAATAATGCGATGTAAAGCGCCTTGAGTATTAGAAAGGCGCTATATAAATCCCATCCATTATTATTATTATTATTAAAAGTGCCCCCTTCTCACTTCATCACTATGCCCTCTAGTGGTGGACATTTCCACACTGGTGTGAAAGATTCTGACCATCTTAACGTGTCTGCGCCTCTCAATGTTATATACTTCTATCAAATCTGGAACAGTGGCGCAGCGGTAGAGTTGATGCTTCACAGCACGAGACCCAGGTTCAATCCTGACTACGGGTGCTGTCTGTACGAAGTTTGTATGTTCTCCCCGTGACCTGTGTGGGTTTTCCAGTTTTGTTTAGTTTAGAGATCCAGCGCGGAAACAGGCCCTTCGGCCCACCGGGTCAGTGCCGACCAGCGATCCCCGCGCACTAACACTATCCTACACCCACCAGGGACAATTTTTACATTTATGCCAAGCCAATAAACCTACAAACCTGCACGTCCTTGGAGTGTGGGAGGAAACCGAAGGTCTCGGAGGAAACCCACGCAGGTCACGTGGAGAACGTGCAAACTCCGTACGGACAGCGCCCGTAATCGGGATCGAACCCGAGTCTCCGGCGCTGTAAGGCAGCAACTCTACCGCTGCGCCACCGTGACTGGCGATCAGCTGATTCCCTCCCACACTCCAAAGACGTGCAGGTTTGAAGGTTAATTGGATTCGGTCAAAGAAAATTGTAACTGGTCCCTCGTGGGTAGAATAGTGCCAGCGTACGGGGTGACCGTTGGTCTGCGCAGACTCGGTGGGACGAAGGGCCTGTTTCCGAGCTGTACCTATAAATCTTGAGGCCCGAACTATTGGGAGGAGTTGAGCAGACTAGGACTCTGTTCCTTGGAGCGCAGGAGGATGAGAAATGATATTATAGGCGTGTGCAAAATCATGAGAGGAATAGATTGGGTAGATGCGCAGAGTCTCTTGCCCAGAGTCGGGGAATCGAGAGCCAGAGGACATGGGTTTAAGGAGAGAGGGGGGATGATTTAATAAGACAATAGACAATAGGTGCAGGAGCAGGCCATTTGGCCCTTCGAGTCAGCACCGCCATTCAATGTGATCATGGCTGATCATCCCCAATCAGTACCCCATTCCTCCCCATATTCCCTATTTTTAAGAGCCCTATCTAGCTCTCTCTTGAAAGCATCCAGAGAACCTCGCCTCCACCGCCCTCTGAGGCAGAGAATTCCACAGACTGAGGGGTAACTTTTCCCCCTAAAGTTTCCCTAAAGTTACCCCTAAGAACCTGAGGGGTAACTTTTTCACACAAAGGGTGGTGAGTGTATGGCTTGAGCTGCCGGTGGAGGTAGTTGAGGCTGGGACTATCCCAACGTTTAAGAAACACTTGGATAGGTACATGGATAGGACAGGTTTGGAGGGATATGGGCCTAACTTGGGCCGGTGGGACTAGTGTAGCTGGGACATGTTGGCCGGTGTGGGCAAGTTTGGCTAAAGGGCCTGTTTCCATGCTATGACACTAAACAAAGCGGGAAAAGCGGTGGGTTTCTGCATGGCATGGGGGAAGCCAGCAACTCATCCAAATTGAAAGATATTTGGACAATTCGATGGGGCGGGTAGGACTAGTGAAGCCATCATGTGGCATCCTTCTACATTCCAGCGAGTACAGGCCCAGTGCCGTCAAACGCTCATCATACGTTAACCCGCTCATTCCTGGAATCATTCTCGTAAACCTCCTCTGGACCCTCTCCAGAGCCAGCACATCCTTCCTCAGACGAAACTAAACTCCTCACATCCTCCAAATCAAGAATCTATATATCTCTGTCTTAAAAATATCCACTGGCTTGGCCCCCAGACATCTGTGGCAAAGAATTCCACAGATTCACCACCCTCTGACTAAAGTAATTCCTCCTCATCTCCTTCCTAAGGGAATATTCTTTAATTCTGCGGCTATGCCCTCCAGTCCTCGACTCTCCCACTAGACAATAGACAACAGGTTCAGGAGTAGGCCATTCGGCCCTTCGAGCCAGCACCGCCATTCAAGGTGATCATGGCTGATCATCCCCAATCAGTACCCCGTTCCTGCCTTCTCCCCATTATCTTTAAGAGCCCTATCTAGCTCTCTCATGAAAGCATCCAGAGAACCTGCCTCCACCTCTGAGGCAGAGAATTCCACAGACGCACAGCTCTCTGTGAGAAAAAGTGTTTCCTCGTCTCCGTTCAAAATGGCAGGGGTGTGGAGAGGGTTCAGGGGAGGTTTATAAGAATTATCCCAGGAATGAGTGGTTTGACATGTAGCGCTTGACAGCGCTGGGACTGTACTTGCTGGAGTTTAGAAGGATGAGGGGACATCATGAGGGGATTAGAGGATGTTTTCACTCGTGCAGGGGCATCAAATTCATTTTAGGTCACGGGCAAAATGCAACTTCATGATTGTCGGATGGTGTTGTGCACGCGCAAACGCGGCCCGATCTGGCGCCGGGGACAGCTGCCGCCCGCCCTGGCATCAGGGAAATCATCCCGCGGGCAGGATTGGACCCCTTCGCGGGCCGCGAGTTTGACACCCCTGCACTAGTGGAAACATCCTCTCCACATCCACTCTATCCGGGCTTTTCACTATTCGGTAAGTTTCAAATGAGGTCCTCCCCAATCATCCTTCTAAACTCCAGCGAGTACAGGCCCAGTGCCGTCAAACGCTCATCGTACATGTCAAACCACTCATTCCTGGGATCATTCTTGTAAACCTCCTCTGGACCCCCTCCAGAGCCGACATGTCCATCCTCGGATATGGAGGGCTCAAAACTGCTCATCAAACATAGAAATATAGAAAATAGGTGCAGGAGGAGGCCATTCGGCCCTTCGAGCCAGCACCGCCATTCATTGTGATCATGGCTGATCATCCCCTATCAATAACCCGTGCCTGCCTTCTCCCCATATCCCTTGATTCCACTAGCCCCTAGAGCTCTATCTAACTCTCTCTTAAATCCATCCAGTGACTTGGCCTCCACTGCCCTCTGTGGCAGGGAATTCCATAAATTCACAACTCTCTGGGTGAACAAGTTTTTTCTCACCTCAGTCTTAAATGACCTCCCCTTTATTCTAAGACTGCGGCCCCTGGCTCTGGACTCGCCCAACATTGGGAACATTTTGTTTAAGAAGGGTTTCGGCCCTAAACGTTGCCTATTTCCTTCGCTCCATAGAGGCTGCTGCACCCGCTGAGTTTCTCCAGCATTTTTGTGTATCTTGGGAACATTTTTCCTGCATCTAGCTTGTCCAGTCCTTTTATAATTTGATACGTTTCTATAAGATCTCCCCCTCATCCTTCTAAACTCCAGTGAATACAAGCCTAGTCTTTTCAATCTTTCCTCATATGACAGTCCTGCCATCCCAGGGATCAATCTCGTGAACCTACGCTGCACTGCCTCAATCACAAGGATGTCCTTCCTCAAATTAGGAGACCACAACTGTACACAATACTCCAGATGTGGGCTCACCAGAGCCCTATACAACTGCAGAAGAACCTCTCTACTCCTATACTGTAATCCTCATGTTATGAAGGCCAGTATTACCTGGGGAATATCTCCAGCTCCTGCAGGAGTTTCTCGCACATGCTGATCACAGTTTCCATCCTGAAATAAAGAAGAGTGCAGGAGAGAGTCAAGGACCTGTTCCCACTTACGCAATCTTTTCGGCGACTTACCGGCACCCGTCATGGGCGCAGCAGGTGGCCGAAAAATGTCAACATGTTTAAAATCCAGCGGGACCAGAAAAAGGTGCGACTCTTTGGGCGATTACTCACCACCAGGCCTTTCACTATTCGGTAAGTTTCAATGGAATGTCACGGGGTGACGCCTATTTGGTGGTGAGCATTCGCCCAAAGAGTCGCGCCTTTTTCTGGTGGCCGCTGGAGTTTCAATGTGTCGCCTGTACGGTCGTGAGTAGTCGCCCAGTCGTGCCTTTTTTCTGGTCCCCGCTGGATTTTCAACATGTTGAAAACTTTCGGCCACCTGCTGCGACTATGACGGGCGCCGACAAGTGGCCGAAAAAAGTCGCCTAAGTGGGACAGGCCCTTGAGGTTTCACCCAGAGGCTGGAAGGTTTCATGGGCGGCGGATGTATGGAACGAGCTGCCGGAGGAGGTCGTCGAGGCCGGGACTAATACAACATTTAAAAGACATCGGGACAGGCAGCATCTCCTGGTAGGGCCACCCATGGCGGTAAGGTCGAGGGGGAGGACTCTGACAAATCGCGTAAGTGGGACAGGCCCTTTGGAACACGAGAAAAAAACTCTCGATCTACGGCGACAAGACCAGGGGCGCAATGGGCGACTTTAGAACGGGGGAGGACGGGAGACCACGAGCCAGATTCCATCGGCGAGTTGGAGGCGGAGAGAATCTGCAGCTTTAAATTCATGGGCGTCAACATCCGAGTTTATAGAGTCATAGAATCTGGCGTGGGTGGCGAAGCAGTAGAGCTGCCCCTAATAGCCCTGTCCCACAGTACGAGCTCATTCCAAGAGCTCTCCCGAGTTTAAAACAAAATCAAACTCGTGGTAAGCACGGAGAATGAACGTAGCGGGTACGTCGGAGCTCGGGGACGTCTCTTAGCGGCTCGTAACGCTAACGGCAGGTACTCGGGGAGACTCGTTAACGGCAGGTAAGCACGGGAAAACTCGTGAAGATTTTTCAACACGATGAAAAATGTCCACGAGAGCCCCGAGTACCGACGAGCGGCCATTGCCGTAAATCTCCGAGTTGGAATCAGGGCAAACTCGGGAGAGCTCTTGGAATGAACTCGTACTGTGGGACAGGGGTTTAACAGTGCCAGAGACCCGGGTTCGATCCCCAATATAGGTACAGGGCGATCGTGGTGGGTGTGGATTCGGTGGGCCGAAGGGTCTGTATCTCTGAAGGTCGCTGCCTCCACCCCTCCCTCCATTGCCCTACTCTCTGACCGCTCTACATAGGGGCAGCACTGGAGAGTTGTGGCTTTACAGCGCCAGTTCTCAAGAGAGAGTTAGATTTAGCTCTTAGGGCTGATGGGGAGAAAGCAGGAACGGGGTACTGATTGCGGATGATCAGACATGATCATATTGAATGGCGGCGCTGGCTCGAAGGGCCGAATGGCCTACTCCTGCACCTATTTCCTATGTTTCTATGACAGAGACCTGGGTTCGATCCTGACCACGGGTGCTGTCTGTACGGAGTTTGCACGTTCTCCCCATGACCTGCGTGGGTTTTCTCCGGGTGCTCCGGTTTCCTCCCACTCGATTAGTATGGGTTTAAGGTTTATGGGGAGAAGGCAGGAGAATGCGGTTAGGAGGGAGAGATAGATCAGCCAGAATTCTCTGCCTCAGAGGGTAGTGGAGGCCGGTTCTCTGGATACTTTCAAGAGAGAGCTAGATAGGGCTCTTAAAGATAGCGGAGTCAGGGGATATGGGGAGAAGGCAGGAACAGGGTACTGATTGTGGATGATCAGCCATGATCACAGTGAATGGCGGTGCTGGCTCAAAGGGCCGAATGGCCTCCTCCTGCACCTATTGTCTATTGATTGAATGGCGAAGTAGACTTGATGGGGCGAATGGCCTAACGATGCTCCTGTCTGTTATGAACGTGTGTTATGAACTCCACAAAGATGTACAGGGTTTGTTGGTTAATTGGCTGTGGTCATTGTAAATTGTCCCCAGTGTGTGTAGGATAGTGTCAGTGCACGGACTGGGTGGGCCGAAGGGCCTGTTTCCTCACCCTCGGGATGTGCGGGCGGTCAGGATGAGCTGCAGCGCCTTGGCCTGTAGCCGCATGTGGTGGATGGTGGCCACCTGCCTGCTCCCCAGCCCGCTGTACAGGAACTCCAGCCTGTAGGTGTGCTCCACAATCTGCAGGGGGAACAGCACAGCTCAGCAGGCCGTCACCACACG